>NC_139227.1:8697899-8802899 GCF_055691185.1 Crinia signifera | reverse complement strand
TACTGGTAGGCTAAATGGCTCCCAACAAAATTAACCCTACAATGTCTGTGTGTGCGCGTACATGTGGTAGGGAATATAGATTGTAAGCTCCACTGGGGCAGGAACTGATGTGAATGTTCAAATATTCTCTGTAAAGCGCTGCGGAATATGTGTGCGCTATATAAGAAACTGTTAATAAATAAATATAAATACACTTTTTCATGCATGTAACTATTGCTGCTTAGGAGTCGGGCCCAAATGTGTAATACTCTACATGAGCCCAAAAAGTGGCGGATTCAGGAGGAGGGGGAGGCGTAAATTCTGCTGACTGTAATACCCCTTTTACACCAACGAAAAACCCAGGTCGGACCCAGGTCGGACCCAGGTCAGTGTTGGTGTAAATGGGACCAACCCAGGTCCATTGACACTGGTCTCCTACCCAGGTCCTGACCAGGGTTGAACACTGGTCGGACCTGGGTCGTGAGCGGTGTAAATGGTCCAAACCCAGGTCAGGACATCTGGGTAGTGCTGAAAGGATACCAGAAGCATGGGACGCCTTTCTGTAATACTCTACATGAGCCCAAAAAGTGGCGGATTCAGGAGGAGGGGGAGGCGTAAATTCTGCTGACTGTAAGTCATCCTGTTAGCCCTCCATCTCCATTGCAGAGTACATTAAACCAGACCTTGCAGCCGGCAGCTATATGAGAGCTGTTCAAGTGGGCCCTAATACCTCTGATGGAGGGGAATGTTTTATTCTTAACTGAGGGGATCACTGATACAATAGGCCAGATGTATTAAGCCTGGTGAAGAGATAAACTGGAGATAAAGTGGAAGGAGATAACGCACCAGCCAATCAGCTGTGTTTGAAATATGACAGTTGGGAGTTGATTGGCTGGTGCCTTATCTCCTTCCACTTTATCTCCAGTTTATCTCCAGTTTATCCCTTCACCAGGCTTAATACATCTGCCCCAATATAACTAAAATCAACATAACCACAGTAACAATTGGGCTCACATGGATTAAAGGGGAAATCCTGACATTAGAATAATAACATTCTGATGTGAATGTAATAGTTTTAATTAAAGATTGAAGTCACATAATTCAGTCATGTAAAAGACATGTCTGGTGGGAGTTGCAAGATCATGCTGTGATGTCATAATGGTGCTGTGATGTCACAATTGGTACTGCCTATATAAGAGGCTGGCCTCTTGCTGTCTCACTCATTTAGAACAAGGGACCTAGCAAGACGCAGCTCACCAGCAGGAGTCCTCAAGTCTGTTTTTTCTTTCTTTTGTCCTTTCTCTGTTTTTGTCTTTTCTCTCCTTTTGTCTTTTATCTCCTTTTGTTTTTCTATCCTTTTGTCTTTCTTTCCCTTTGTCTTTTCTCTCTTTTTTTGCCTTTTCTCTCCTTTTGTCTTTTCTCTCCTTTTGTCTTTTATCTCCTTTTGTCTTTCTTTCCTTTTGTCTTTTATCTCCTTTTGTCTTTCTCTCCTTTTGTCTTTTCTCTCCTTTTGTCTTTTCTCTCCTTTTGTCTTTCTCTCTTTTTGTCTTTTCTCTCCTTTTGTCTTTTCTCCCCTTTTGTCTTTTCTCTCCTTTTCTCTTTTCTCTCCTTTTGTCTTTCTCTCCTTTTGTCTTTCTCTCTTTTTGTCTTTTATCTCCTTTTGTCTTTTATCTCCTTTTGTCTTTTCTCTCCTTTTGTCTTTCTCTCCTTTTGTCTTTTCTCTCCTTTTGTCTTTTCTCTCCTTTTGTCTTTCTCTCTTTTTGTCTTTTCTCTCCTTTTGTCTTTTCTCTCCTTTTGTCTTTTCTCTCCTTTTCTCTTTTCTCTCCTTTTGTCTTTCTCTCCTTTTGTCTTTCTCTCCTTTTGTCTTTTATCTCTTTTTGTCTTTTCTCTCCTTTTCTCTTTTCTCTCCTTTTGTCTTTCTCTCCTTTTGTCTTTCTCTCTTTTTGTCTTTCTCTCCTTTTGTCTTTCTCTCTTTTTGTCTTTCTCTCCTTTTGTCTTTTCTCTTCTTTTGTCTTTTCTCTCCTTTTGTCTTTCTCTCCTTTTGTCTTTCTCTCTTTTTGTCTTTTCTCTCCTTTTGTCTTTTATCTCCTTTTGTCTTTTCTCTCCTTTTGTCTTTCTCTCCTTTTGTCTTTTCTCTCCTTTTGTCTTTTCTCTCCTTTTGTCTTTCTCTCTTTTTGTCTTTTCTCTCCTTTTGTCTTTTCTCTCCTTTTGTCTTTCTCTCCTTTTGTCTTTCTCTCTTTTTGTCTTTCTCTCCTTTTGTCTTTTATCTTCTTTTGTCTTTCTCTCCTTTTGTCTTTCTCTCCTTTTGTCTTTTCTCTCCTTTTGTCTTTTCTCTCCTTTTGTCTTTTCTCTCCTTTTGTCTTTCTCTCCTTTTGTCTTTCTCTCCTTTTGTCTTTTCTCTCATTTTGTCTTTCTCTACTTTTGTCTTTTCTCTCCTTTTGTCTTTTCTCTCCTTTTGTCTTTCTCTCCTTTTGTTTTTCTCTCCTTTTGTCTTTTATCTCTTTTTGTCTTTTCTCTCCTTTTGTCTTTCTCTCCTTTTGTCTTTCTCTCCTTTTGTCTTTTCTCTCATTTTGTCTTTCTCTACTTTTGTCTTTTCTCTCCTTTTGTCTTTTCTCTCCTTTTGTCTTTCTCTCCTTTTGTTTTTCTCTCCTTTTGTCTTTTATCTCTTTTTGTCTTTTCTCTCCTTTTGTCATTTCTCTCTTAGGTAGGTGGTTTAGACCAAACTCTGCATAGCCTCTTAATGCCCAGAGGGACGGGCAGCCCTTCAGCCATGGGTCCCCAGAGGTTTCCTCCACAGGGGGTTTTTCTTCTCCTGAGTGCTGAAGGATGACTCTTAGTGAGTCATGAGGCTTCTACCATCTTGCCCCTCTTATAGGACAAGTAAATAATAATTATAAACCAATCTCAGCCCAGAAATCACTATTTTAAAATGCAGAGTAAATTTTTTTTAATGAATACAATTTTGCTTAAAATAAAAGCTTTAATTTAATTTTTTAAATATATTTGCTTGTTGTTGTCTTTATTTTTGATTAATAAATGATCTGAAGGTAAAGAGGCAGAAGTGAGGCCTAGTGAGGTAAATAAGAGCAGGATGGGTTATAAACAGTAATACAATGGTAGGGAGAGATGAGAGGACAACTTAGATTAAGTTCAGGATAAGGCACACTTACCGACTTTCTGGCTGCCCTGGGGTGAGGAGGCGGCGGAGCCACATGGACGGATACTTGTTGGGGGTGTGGCCAGATCGATAGCACCATTTTAGCCTCACCCACGATGTGCAATGCCGTTTTTTATGGCATTGCACTGCGTTGGGCGGGGCTAAAACGGCATTTGACCCACAGACCCTCACCCCCCCCACCGAGGCGGGGTCGCGGGTGCCAGCGGAGGGGTCGAGGGAGCCAGGCTGTTTTGCGGGAGGGTTGCCCTTCTTTCTGGGGGGCTGGGAGGGGGACCCGATTTCTGGGACCCTACCAGCCATTCCGGGAGGGTAGGCAACCCTAGGGTAAGGTGTGAGTTCTGCAGGCTCAGAACCTGAAACATGGGGTGATAACACAAATGTGAGGGGTTTCTGGGGAAATAATGAGAATGATTCAATGCTTCTGACTAATATGTGACCGTGGATTGGTAGGGAGAAGATGTAAAGGATTATTGCAAGTCAGTAATATTATGATGTATGGTTGGTAATCTCCTGATAAATAATAGTGTAAAGTAGGGTTTGTGAGTGACAACTGCACATGATATAAGATTAATATATGGCAGACATCTAGGGGTATCTGTGGATTTGATAGATTTTAGGGAGTTGCATCCCACTTAGTCACTAGGCATTCAAGTTTAGCAAACTGAGGAAATGCCTATTCAGTTATGACCAGTGGTGCACCTCCAAGTTGTGTGTATAAAAGGAAACGACAGTAGGTGGGAGGAACACTTTTCAAGAGAAATATACATATTCGCTAACAATCTGGTAAAACACCCTTTATTATTCACAATTAATTAAAACCCGTTTCTTTCTTTTTTCTTACATGGTTAATCAAAATTATAACATTCCGCCAAAATATTGTGAGCAGGGCCCTCCTACCTCTGTCGATTTGTTTCTATCCAATTTGTTTAATCATTGTTGTCTGCAATTGAACAGAGCAACAGAATATGCTGCGATATGTAAGAAACTGTAAATAAATACATAAATAAATAGAAAAGTCAAATGCTATAACTGCATAATGGCGCTGGACTGACATTCTTCCCTATAGCTCAGCAGATGGACCCAAATAATTGGGTACACTTGCAGTGTGTATGTGTATGTATATACATATATATATATATATATATATATATATATAGATTTATATATATATATATATATATATATATATATATATAGATATATATATCTATATATATATATATATATATATATATATATATATATATATATATATATATATACACTGCGCTACCCAGCTGACAGCAGCACAACATAGCAGCCAGCCAGTAGAGATGACTCTCGCAGTCACTGCACTGCCTCAGCTACCCCACTGCTCACAGGTAGGAGAGGTGACTCCTGGAGCCGGACAGAGATGTATTGAAGAGACTGGCCAGAGTTCAGGTAAGGCCCATCCCCAGCCCTCACAGGTCACCCCTGCCTCTGTCGTGCACAACTCCCCCACTCCTGCTGCTCGACAGGGCCGGTTTAAAGCATTATTATTTTTTATTATTTTTTAATTAAATTAGATATACCTGTAGCAGCCTAGTATGTACTAGGTAGGTACACTAGGTAGGCAGTAGCACTGCCAGTGGCAACAGTAGACTGAGTAACTAAATAATACTGGCAGATTCAGTGCAGGCAGCACCTGTAGACTATATATAATATAATGAGTTATTCATATAATATATATTACAGCACAGCACAGAGGAGACAGTAGTACTACAGGTACACAGTTAGACTGTCCTCCTTGCTAGGGAGAGCCCACCCTAAGCAGAGAGGGAACAGAGTACACAGCAGCACTGAGGGAGACAGCCCCAGCAAATAAAATAATTACAGCACAGCACACCAGAGGTAGACCGCTCAGTGGAGACAGTAGTACTACAAGTACACAGTTAGACTACACAGCAGCACTGAGAGACAGCCCCAGCGAATACAAAATATTGCATTCAAGGTCAAGCTCAAGTTTAAGCCCCAGCAGCAGCACCAATACACCATCTCCCAACCCACTACTAGACTGGAGTGAAGATGGCGGGCGCAGCAGCTGCTAATTAAAGCCTCGCGATATCCGGCGCCGGGAGATGACGTTCTGACCACGCGGACGGACCCGAGTCAGGCGGAAATCTCCAAGCGCTGCTCGGAACCGGGCTCAGAATGATGACGTCCGTGGGGGCTCGGATCTCTGGAATCCGAGTCTGCACATCTCTAGTTCAGTCACAATGAGCACATAGCCATCCACTTACCGAGCGAAATGCGCAGATTGCTTTTACTAAAACTATTTTTAGTTTTAGTAAAAATAATGTTAATAAATAGACCCCTTAGACAAGTAGTTCCCAACCTGGGGTACGCTGAGGACCGATTGGGGGTACTTGAAAATAATACTTGTAATGGCAGAAGAAGTGTCCTAATGGCGGGTGAAGTTTCCCGTGGAGACAGACCGCATTGCATCACTTCCGGCCAATTGGCAGCGTCATTAGCGCCTTCTCGTGCTTTTGCTTGACCAGTAATCCACTGAGAGCCACAGTAACCGCGCTGCGCTCAGATTTATAAACGGACGCGGGCCATCTAACAGTGGGAACAACCTATCACGGCCGCTACATCAAAGCCTTCCTAAGCCTGCACTGTCCAACAGCTGGCACATCGGCGGTCATCTGCCCTTCGCTGACACGGGTGGTGGAAGCAGCAGCATTAATCCTACAGGCGCTAGCGGGAACCCTAGACACATTACACAGCAGTCAGACACAGAGGGACCAGTTTGTGACCGCACACTAGTCCTCTGCTACTCCTTCATATAAGGGCAAGTATACCGCTCACTTCAACTCCATTAGTACGTACCGTGTATGTTTCAAATTATAATGGTGCGAGGGGGATATAGGAGAGGAGGGGGTGCTCATAATGAATAGCCTAATCAAGGGGCACAGGAGAGAAATCTCCACACCCTACACTCATTTAATCCTAATCACCTCTATGTTGGTTCGGGGTCAGCAGCACTGTGGCAAAAATCACTGGTAAAATGTCCAATGATTCGCTCATGTGTAACGCTGTGCAGATGCCAGAGTCTACTGCACCACCAGAGGGCCCAATTGGAGCCTGTACACGGGCCCCCTCCTCTCTTATAGAGTCCCTGGAGTTGCCCACATTTCGAAGAGATGGCAGACACTCTCTCAAATCCGGGAGTCTCCCAGAAATAATAATAGAGTGGTTAGGTTGACAGAACATATGCATATACGTGGGGCAGTACGGATGGTGTAATGGTTAGCATTAATGCCTCACAGTGCTGAGGTCATGGGTTCTATCCCCACCATGTGTTATATATATGGGGCAGTACGGATGGTGTAATGGTTAGCATACTGCCTCACAGCACTGAGGTCATGGGTTCTATTCCAACCATGTGTTATATATACGGGGCAGTACGGACGGTGTAATGGTTAGCATTAATGCCTCACAGTGCTGAGGTCATGGGTTCTATTCCAACCATGTGTTATATATACGGGGCAGTACGGACGGTGTAATGGTTAGCATTACTGCCTCACAGTGCTGAGGTCATGGGTTCTATTCCAACCATGTGTTATATATACGGAGCAGTACGGACGGTGTAATGGTTAGCATTACTGCCTCACAGCGCAGAGGTCATGGGTTCTATTCCCACCATGTGTTATATATACAGGGCAGTACGGATGGTGTAATGGTTAGAATTACTGCCTCACAGCACTGAGGTCATGGGTTCTATCCCCACCATGTGTTATATATACGGGGCAGTACGGATGGTGTAATGGTTAGCATTACTGCCTCACAGCACTGAGGTCATGGGTTCTATTCCCACCATGTGTTATATATACGGGGCAGTACAGACGGTGTAATGGTTACATTACAGCCTCACAGCGCTGAGGTCATGGGTTCTATTCCCACCATGTGTTATACTGTTTATATATAAGTGGGGCAGTACGGACGTTGTAATGGTTAGCATTACTGCCTCACAGCACTGAGGTCATGGGTTCTATCCCCACCATGTGTTATATATACGGGGCATTTCAGACGGTGTAATGGTTACATTACAGCCTCACAGCGCTGAGGTCATGGGTTCTATTCCCACCATGTGTTACACTGTGTATATATATATATATATATATATATATATATATATATATATATATACGTGGGGCAGTACGGACGTTGTAATGGTTAGCATTACTGCCTCACAGCACTGAGGTCATGGGTTCTATCCCCACCATGTGTTATATATACGGGGCAGTACGGACGGTGTAATTGTTAGCATTACTGCCTCACAGCGCTGAGGTCATGGGTTCTATCCCCACCATGTGTTATATATATGGGGCAGTACGGATGGAGAAATGGTTAGCATTACAGCCTCACAGGCAGTTCGGATGGTGTAATGGTTAGCATTACTGCCTCACAGTGCTGAGGTCATGGGTTCTATCCCCACCATGTGTTATATATTCAGGGCAGTATGGATGGTGTAATGGTTATAGCATTACTACCTCACAGCACTGAGGTCATGGGTTCTATCCCCACCATGTGTTATATATACGGGGCAGTACGGACGGTGTAATGGTTAGCATTACAGCCTCACAGCACTGAGGCCATGGGTTCTATCCCCACCATGTGTTATATATACGGGGCAGTACGGACGGTGTAATGGTTAGCATTACTGCCTCACAGCACTGAGGTCATGGGTTCCATTCCCACCATGTGTTATATATACAGGGCAGCACGGATGGTGTAATGGTTAGCATTACTGCCTCACAGCACTGAGGTCATGGGTTCTATCCCCACCATGTGTTATATATACTGGGCAGTACGGATGGTGTAATGGTTAGTATTACTGCCTCACAGCACTGAGGTCATGGGTTCTATCCCCACCATGTGTTATATATACCGGGCAGTACGGACGGTGTAATGGTTAGCATTACAGCCTCACAGCACTGAGGTCATGGGCTCGATCCCCACCATGGCTCTAACTGTGTATATTCTCCCCGTAGTTGCGTGGGTTTCCTCTGGGTACTCCGGTTTCCTCTCACAAGCCAAAATTATACTGGTAGGCTAAATGGCTCCCAACAAAATTAACCCTACAATGTCTGTGTGTGCGCGTACATGTGGTAGGGAATATAGATTGTAAGCTCCACTGGGGCAGGAACTGATGCGAATGTTCAAATATTCTCTGTAAAGCGCTGCGGAATATGTGTGCGCTATATAATAAACTGTTAATAAATAAATATAAATACACTTTTTCATGCATGTAACTATTGCTGCTTAGGAGTCGGGCCCAAATGTGTAATACTCTACATGAGCCCAAAAAACGGCGGATTCAGGAGGAGGGGGAGGCGTAAATTCTGCTGACTGTAAGTCATCCTGTTAGCCCTCCATCTCCATTGCAGAGTACATTAAACCAGACCTTGCAGCCGGCAGCTATATGAGAGCTGTTCAAGTGGGCCCTAATACCTCTGATGGAGGGGAATGTTTTATTCTTAACTGAGGGGATCACTGATACAATAGGCCAGATGTATTAAGCCTGGCGAAGAGATAAACTGGAGATAAAGTGGAAGGAGATAACGCACCAGCCAATCAGCTGTGTTTGAAATATGACAGTTGGGAGTTGATTGGCTGGTGCCTTATCTCCTTCCACTTTATCTCCAGTTTATCTCCAGTTTATCCCTTCACCAGGCTTAATACATCTGCCCCAATATAACTAAAATCAACATAACCACAGTGACAATTGGACTCACATGGATTAAAGGGGAAATCCTGACATTAGAATAATAACATTCTGATGTGAATGTAATAGTTTTAATTAAAGATTGAAGTCACATAATTCAGTCATGTAAAAGACATGTCTGGTGGGAGTTGCAAGATCATGCTGTGATGTCATAATGGTGCTGTGATGTCACAATTGGTACTGCCTATATAAGAGGCTGGCCTCTTGCTGTCTCACTCATTTAGAACAAGGGACCTAGCAAGACGCAGCTCACCAGCAGGAGTCCTCAAGTCTGTTTTTTCTTTCTTTTGTCCTTTCTCTGTTTTTGTCTTTTCTCTCCTTTTGTCTTTTATCTCCTTTTGTCTTTCTTTCCTTTTGTCTTTCTCTCCTTTTGTCTTTTCTCTTTTTTTTGTCTTTTCTCTCCTTTTGTCTTTTATCTCCTTTTGTCTTTCTTTCGTTTGTCTTTTATCTCCTTTTGTCTTTCTCTCCTTTTGTCTTTTCTCTCCTTTTGTCTTTTCTCTCCTTTTGTCTTTCTCTCTTTTTGTCTTTTCTCTCCTTTTGTCTTTTCTCCCCTTTTGTCTTTTCTCTCCTTTTCTCTTTTCTCTCCTTTTGTCTTTCTCTCCTTTTGTCTTTCTCTCTTTTTGTCTTTTCTCTCCTTTTGTCTTTTATCTCCTTTTGTCTTTTCTCTCCTTTTGTCTTTCTCTCCTTTTGTCTTTTCTCTCCTTTTGTCTTTTCTCTCCTTTTGTCTTTCCTTCTTTTTGTCTTTTCTCTCCTTTTGTCTTTTCTCTCCTTTTGTCTTTTCTCTCCTTTTGTCTTTTCTCTCCTTTTGTCTTTTCTCTCCTTTTCTCTTTTCTCTCCTTTTGTCTTTCTCTCCTTTTGTCTTTCTCTCTTTTTGTCTTTCTCTCCTTTTGTCTTTCTCTCTTTTTGTCTATCTCTCCTTTTGTCTTTTCTCTTCTTTTGTCTTTTATCTCCTTTTGTCTTTCTTTCCTTTTGTCTTTTATCTCCTTTTGTCTTTCTCTCCTCTTGTCTTTTCTCTCCTTTTGTCTTTTTTCTCCTTTTGTCTTTCTCTCTTTTTGTCTTTTCTCTCCTTTTGTCTTTTCTCCCCTTTTGTCTTTTCTCTCCTTTTCTCTTTTCTCTCCTTTTGTCTTTTTCTTCTTTTTGTCTTTCTCTCTTTTTGTCTTTTCTCTCCTTTTGTCTTTTATCTCCTTTTGTCTTTTCTCTCCTTTTGTCTTTCTCTCCTTTTGTCTTTTCTCTCCTTTTGTCTTTTCTCTCCTTTTGTCTTACCTTCTTTTTGTCTTTTCTCTCCTTTTGTCTTTTCTCTCCTTTTGTCTTTTCTCTCCTTTTGTCTTTTCTCTCCTTTTCTCTTTTCTCTCCTTTTGTCTTTCTCTCCTTTTGTCTTTCTCTCTTTTTGTCTTTCTCTCCTTTTGTCTTTCTCTCTTTTTGTCTTTCTCTCCTTTTGTCTTTTCTCTTCTTTTGTCTTTTCTCTTCTTTTGTCTTTCTCTCCTTTTGTCTTTCTCTCTTTTTGTCTTTTCTCTCCTTTTGTCTTTTATCTCCTTTTGTCTTTTCTCTCCTTTTGTCTTTCTCTCCTTTTGTCTTTTCTCTCCTTTTGTCCTTTCTCTCCTTTTGTCTTTCTCTCTTTTTGTCTTTTCTCTCCTTTTGTCTTTTCTTTCCTTTTGTCTTTTCTCACCTTTTCTCTATTATCTACTTTTCTCTTTTATCTCCTTTTGTCTTTCTCTCCTTTTGTCTTTTATCTCCTTTTGTCTTTCTCTCCTTTTGTCTTTCTCTCCTTTTGTCTTTTCTCTCCTTTTGTCTTTTCTCTCCTTTTGTCTTTCTCTCCTTTTGTCTTTCTCTCATTTTGTCTTTCTCTCCTTTTGTCTTTTCTCTCCTTTTGTCTTTCTCTCCTTTTGTCTTTCTCTCTTTTTGTCTTTTCTCTCCTTTTGTCTTTTATCTCCTTTTGTCTTTTCTCTCCTTTTGTCTTTCTCTCCTTTTGTCTTTTCTCTCCTTTTGTCCTTTCTCTCCTTTTGTCTTTCTCTCTTTTTGTCTTTTCTCTCCTTTTGTCTTTTCTTTCCTTTTGTCTTTTCTCACCTTTTCTCTATTATCTACTTTTCTCTTTTATCTCCTTTTGTCTTTCTCTCCTTTTGTCTTTTATCTCCTTTTGTCTTTCTCTCCTTTTGTCTTTCTCTCCTTTTGTCTTTTATCTCCTTTTGTCTTTTCTCTCCTTTTGTCTTTCTCTCCTTTTGTCTTTCTCTCCTTTTGTCTTTTCTCTCATTTTGTCTTTCTCTCCTTTTGTCTTTTCTCTCCTTTTGTCTTTTCTCTCCTTTTGTCTTTCTCTCCTTTTGTCTTTTCTCTCCTTTTTTTCTTTTATCTCTTTTTGTCTTTTCTCTCCTTTTGTCATTTCTCTCTTAGGTAGGTGGTTTAGACCAAACTCTGCATAGCCTCTTAATGCCCAGAGGGACGGGCAGCCCTTCAGCCATGGGTCCCCAGAGGTTTCCTCCACAGGGGGTTTTTCTTCTCCTGAGTGCTGAAGGATGACTCTTAGTGAGTCATGAGGCTTCTACCATCTTGCCCCTCTTATAGGACAAGTAAATAATAATTATAAACCAATCTCAGCCCAGAAATCACTATTTTAAAATGCAGAGTAAATTTTTTTTAATGAATACAATTTTGCTTAAAATAAAAGCTTTAATTTAATTTTTTAAATATATTTGCTTGTTGTTGTCTTTATTTTTGATTAATAAATGATCTGAAGGTAAAGAGGCAGAAGTGAGGCCTAGTGAGGTAAATAAGAGCAGGATGGGTTATAAACAGTAATACAATGGTAGGGAGAGATGAGAGGACAACTTAGATTAAGTTCAGGATAAGGCACACTTACCGACTTTCTGGCTGCCCTGGGGTGAGGAGGCGGCGGAGCCACATTGACGGCTACTTGTTGGGGGTGTGGCCAGATCGATAGCACCAATTTAGCCTCACCCACGATGTGCAATGCCGTTTTTTATGGCATTGCACTGCGTTGGGCGGGGCTAAAACAGCATTTGACCCACAGACCCTCACCCCCCCCCACCGAGGCGGGGTCGCGGGTGCCAGCGGAGGGGTCGAGGGAGCCAGGCTGTTTTGCGGGAGGGTTGCCTCTCTTTCTGGGGGGCTGGGAGGGGGACCCGATTTCTGGGACCCTACCAGCCATTCCGGGAGGGTAGGCAACCCTAGGGTAAGGTGTGAGTTCTGCAGGCTCAGAACCTGAAACATGGGGTGATAACACAAATGTGAGGGGTTTCTGGGGAAATAATGAGAATGATTCAATGCTTCTGACTAAAATGTGACAGTGGATTGGTAGGGAGAAGATGTAAAGGATTATTGCAAGTCAGTAATATTATGATGTATGGTTGGTAATCTCCTGATAAATAATAGTGTAAAGTAGGGTTTGTGAGTGACAACTGCACATGATATAAGATTAATATATGGCAGACATCTAGAGGTATCTGTGGATTTGATAGATTTCAGGGAGTTGCATCCCACTTAGTCACTAGGCATTCAAGTTTAGCAAACTGAGGAAATGCCTATTCAGTTATGACCAGTGGTGCACCTCCAAGTTGTGTGTATAAAAGGAAACGACAGTAGGTGGGAGGAACACTTTTCAAGAGAAATATACATATTCGCTAACAATCTGGTAAAACACCCTTTATTATTCACAATTAATTAAAACCCGTTTCTTTCTTTTTTCTTACATGGTTAATCAAAATTATAACATTCCGCCAAAATATTGTGAGCAGGGCCCTCCTACCTCTGTCGATTTGTTTCTATCCAATTTGTTTAATCATTGTTGTCTGCAATTGTACAGAGCAACAGAATATGCTGCGCTATGTAAGAAACTGTAAATAAATACATAAATAAATAGAACAGTCAAATGCTATAACTGCATAATGGCGCTGGACTGACATTCTTCCCTATAGCTCAGCAGATGCACCCAAATAATTGGGTACACTTGCAGTGTGTATGTGTATGTATATACATATATATATATAGATTTATATATATATATATAGATATATATATATATATATATATATATATATATATCTATATATATATATACACTGCGCTACCCAGCTGACAGCAGCACAACATAGCAGCCAGCCAGTAGAGATGACTCTCGCAGCCACTGCACTCACCCCTCAGTTACCCCACAGTTCACAGGTAGGAGAGGTGACTCCTGGAGCCGGACAGAGATGTATTGAAGAGACTGGCCAGAGTTCAGGTAAGGCCCATCCCCAGCCCTCACAGGTCACCCCTGCCTCTGTCGTGCACAACTCCCCCACTCCTGCTGCTCGACAGGGCCGGTTTAAAGCATTATTATTTTTTATTATTTTTTAATTAAATTAGATATACCTGTAGCAGCCTAGTATGTACTAGGTAGGTACACTAGGTAGGCAGTAGCACTGCCAGTGGCAACAGTAGACTGAGTAACTAAATAATACTGGCAGATTCAGTGCAGGCAGCACCTGTAGACTATATATAATATAATGAATTATTCATATAATATATATTACAGCACAGCACAGAGGAGACAGTAGTACTACAGGTACACAGTTAGACTGTCCTCCTTGCTAGGGAGAGCCCACCCTAAGCAGAGAGGAGAACAGAGTACACAGCAGCACTGAGGGAGACAGCCCCAGCAAATAAAATAATTACAGCACAGCACACCAGAGGTAGACCGCTCAGTGGAGACAGTAGTGCTACAAGTACACAGTTAGACTACACAGCAGCACTGAGAGACAGCCCCAGCGAATACAAAATATTGCGTTCAAGGTCAAGCTCAAGTTTAAGCCCCAGCAGCAGCACCAATACACCATCTCCCAACCCGCTACTAGACTGGAGTGAAGAAGGCGGGCGCAGCAGCTGCTAATTAAAGCCTCGCGATATCCGGCGCCGGGAGATGACGTTCTGACCACGCGGACGGACCCGAGTCAGGCGGAAATCTCCAAGCGCTGCTCGGAACCGGGCTCAGAATGATGACGTCCGTGGGGGCTCGGATCTCTGGAATCCGAGTCTGCACATCTCTAGTTCAGTCACAATTAACACATAGCCATCCACTTACCGAGCGAAATGCGCAGACTGCTTTTACTAAAACTATTTTTAGTTTTAGTAAAAATAATGTTAATACATAGACCCCTTAGACAAGTAGTTCCCAACCTGGGGTACGCTGAGGACCGATTGGGGGTACTTGAAAATAATACTTGTAATGGCAGAAGAAGTGTCCCAATGGCGGGTGAAGTTTCCCGTGGAGACAAACCGCATTGCATCACTTCCGGCCAATTGGCAGCGTCATTAGCGCCTCCTCGTGCTTTTGCTTGACCAGTAATCCACTGGGAGCCACAGTAACCGCGCTGCGCTCAGATTTATAAACGGACGCTGGCCATCTAACAGTGGGAACAACCTATCACGGCCGCTACATCAAAGCCTTCCTAAGCCTGCACTGTCCAACAGCTGGCACATCAGTGTTCGTCTGCCCTGCGCTGACACAGGTGGTGGAAGCAGCAGCATTAATCCTACAGGCGCTAGCGGGAACCCTAGACACATTACACAGCGGTCAGACACAGAGGGACCCAGTTCCTGACCGCACACTAGTCCTCTGCTACTCCTTAATATAAGGGCAAGTATACCGTCACTTCCACTCCATTTGTACGTACCGTGTATGTTTCAAATTATAACGGTGGGAGGGGGATATAGGAGAGGAGGGGGTGCTCATAAATGAATAGCTTAATCAAGGGGCACAGGAGAGAAATCTCCACTCCCTACACCCATTTAATCCTAATCACCTCTATGTTGGTTCGGGGTCAGCAGCACTGTGGCAAAAATCACTGGTAAAATGTCCAATGATTCGCTCATGTGTAACGCTGCCAGAGTCTACTGCACCACCAGAGGGCCCAATTGAAGCCTGTACACGGGCCCCCTCCTCTCTTATAGAGTCCCTGGAGTTGCCCACATTTCCCAGAGATGGCAGACGCTCTCTCAAATCCGGGAGTCTCCCAGAAATCCTAATAGAGTGGTTAGGTTGACAGAACATATGCATATACGTGGGGCAGTATGGACAGTGTAATGGTTAGCATTACTGCCTCACAGCGCTGAGGTCATGGGTTCTATTCCCACCATGTGTTATATATACGGGGCAGTACGGACGTTGTTATGGTTATATTACTGCTTCACAGCACTGAGGTCATGGGTTCTATCCCCACCATGTGTTATATATACGGGGCAGTAAGGATGGTGTAATGGTTATATTACTGCCTCACAGCACTGAGGTCGTGGGTTCTATCCCCACCATGTGTTATATATACGGGGCAGTACGGACGTTGTAAGGGTTAGCATTACTGCCTCACAGCACTAAGGTCATGGGTTCTATCCCCACCATGTGTTATATATACGGGGCAGTACGGATGGTGTAATGGTTAGCATTACTGCCTCACAGCGCTGAGGTCATGGGCTCTATCCCCACCATGTGTTATATATACGGGGCAGTACGGATGGTGTAATGGTTACATTACTGCCTCACAGCGCTGAGGTCATGGGTTCTATCCCCACCATGTGTTATATATACAGGGCAGTACGGATGGTGTAATGGTTAGCATTACTGCCTCACAACACTGAGGTCATGGGTTCTATCCCCACCATGTGTTATATATACAGGGCAGTACGGATGGTGTAATGGTTAGCATTACTGCCTCACAGCGCTGAGGTCATGGGTTCTATCCCCCACCATGTGTTATATATACGGGGCAGTATGGATGGTGTAATGGTTAGCATTACTGCCTCACAGCACTGAGGTCATGGGTTCTATCCCCACCATGTGTTATATATACGGGGCAGTACGGACGGTGTAATGGTTAGCATTACTGCCTCACAGCGCTGAGGTCATGGGTTCTATTCCCACCATGTGTTGTATATACGGGGCCGTATGGATGGTGTAATGGTTACATTACTGCCTCACAGCGCTGAGGTCATGGGCTCTATCCCCACCATGTGTTATATATACGGGGCAGTACGGATGGTGTAATGGTTGTATAACTGCCTCACAGCACTAAGGTCATGGATTCTATCCCCACCATGTGTTATATATACGGGGCAGTACGGATGGTGTAATGGTTAGCATTACTGCCTCACAGCACTGAGGTCATGGGTTCTATCCCCACCATGTGTTATATATACAGGGCAGTACGGATGGTGTAATGGTTAGCATTACTGCCTCACAACACTGAGGTCATGGGTTCTATCCCCACCATGTGTTATATATACAGGGCAGTACGGATGGTGTAATGGTTAGCATTACTGCCTCACAGCGCTGAGGTCATGGGTTCTATCCCCCACCATGTGTTATATATACGGGGCAGTATGGATGGTGTAATGGTTAGCATTACTGCCTCACAGCACTGAGGTCATGGGTTCTATCCCCACCATGTGTTATATATACAGGGCAGTACGGATGGTGTAATGGTTAGCATTACTGCCTCACAGCGCTGAGGTCATGGGTTCTATCCCCACCATGTGTTATATATACGGGCAGTACGGACGGTGTAGTGGTTAGCATTACTGCCTCACAGCACTGAGGTCATGGGTTCTATCTCCACCGTGTGTTGTATATACGGGGCCGTACGGATGGTGTAATGGTTACATTACTGCCTCACAGCACTGAGGTCATGGGTTCTATCCCCACCATGTGTTATATATACGGGGCAGTACAGATGGTGTAATGGTTACATTACTGCCTCACAGCAATGTGGTCATGGATTCTATCCCCACCATGTGTTATATATACGGGGCAGTACGGATGGTGTAATGGTTAGCATTACTGCCTCACAGCACTGAGGTCATGGGTTCTATCCCCACCATGTGTTATATATACAGGGCAGTACGGATGGTGTAATGGTTAGCATTACTGCCTCACAGCACTGAGGTCATGGGTTCTATCCCCACCATGTGTTACATATACAGGGCAGTACGGATGGTGTAATGGTTAGCATTACTGCCTCACAGCGCTGAGGTCATGGGTTCTATCCCCCACCATGTGTTATATATACGGGGCCGTACGGATGGTGTAATGGTTACATTACTGCCTCACAGCACTGAGGTCATGGGTTCTATCCCCACCATGTGTTATATATACGGGGCAGTACAGATGGTGTAATGGTTACATTACTGCCTCACAGCAATGTGGTCATGGATTCTATCCCCACCATGTGTTATATATATGGGGCAGTACGGATGGTGTAATGGTTAGCATTACTGCCTCACAGCACTGAGGTCATGGGTTCTATCCCCACCATGTGTTATATATACAGGGCAGTACGGATGGTGTAATGGTTAGCATTACTGCCTCACAGCGCTGAGGTCATGGGTTCTATCCCCACCATGTGTTATATATACGGGGCCGTACGGATGGTGTAATGGTTACATTACTGCCTCACAGCACTGAGGTCATGGGTTCTATCCCCACCATGTGTTATATATACGGGGCAGTACAGATGGTGTAATGGTTACATTACTGCCTCACAGCAATGTGGTCATGGATTCTATCCCCACCATGTGTTATATATACAGGGCAGTACGGATGGTGTAATGGTTAGCATTACTGCCTCACAGCACTGAGGTCATGGGTTCTATCCCCACCATGTGTTATATATACAGGGCAGTACGGATGGTGTAATGGTTAGCATTACTGCCTCACAGCGCTGAGGTCATGGGTTCTATCCCCCACCATGTGTTATATATACGGGGCAGTTTGGATGGTGTAATGGTTAGCATTACTGCCTCACAGCGCTGAGGTCATGGGTTCTATCCCCACCATGTGTTATATATACGGGGCAGCACGGACGGTGTAATGGTTAGCATTACTGCCTCACAGCACTGAGGTCATGGGTTCTATCCCCACCATGTGTTATATATACAGGGTAGTACGGACGGTGTAATGGTTATAGCACTACAGCCTCACAGCACTGAGGTCATGGGTTCTATCCCCACCATGTGTTATATGTACAGGGCAGTACGGATGGTGTAATGGTTAGCATTACTGCCTCACAGCACTGAGGTCATGGGTTCTATCCCCACCATGTGTTATATATACAGGGCAGTACGGATGGTGTAATGGTTAGCATTACTGCCTCACAGCGCTGAGGTCATGGGTTCTATCCCCCACCATGTGTTATATATACGGGGCAGTTTGGATGGTGTAATGGTTAGCATTACTGCCTCACAGCGCTGAGGTCATGGGTTCTATTCCCACCATGTGTTTTATATACGGGGCAGTACGGACGTTGTAATGGTTAGCATTACTGCCTCACAGTGCTGAGGTCATGGGTTCTATCCCCACCATGTGTTATATATACAGGGCAGCATGGACGGTGTAATGGTTAGCATTACTGCCTCACAACGCTGAGGTCATGGGTTCTATCCCCACCATGTGTTATATATACGGGGCAGTACGGTTGGTGTAATGGTTAGTATTACTGCCTCACAGCGCTGAGGTCAAGGGTTCTATTCCCACCATGTGTTGTATATATATATATACAGGGCAGTACGGATGGTGTAATGGTTAGCATTACAGCCTCACAGCGCTGAGGTCATGGGTTCTATCCCTACCATGTGTTATATATACGGGGCAGTACGGACAGTGTAATGGTTAGCATTACAGCCTCACAGCGCTGAGGTCATGGGTTCTATCCCTACCATGTGTTATATATACGGGGCAGTACGGACAGTGTAATGGTTAGCATTACTGCCTCACAGCACTGAGGTCATGGGTTCTATTACCACCAAGTGTTATATATACGGGGCAGTACGGACGGTGTAATGGTTACATTACTGCCTCACAGCACTGAGGTCATGAGTTCTATCCCCACCATGTGTTATAAATACGGGGCAGCACGGATGGTGTAATGGTTAGTATTACTGCCTCACAACGCTGAGGTCATAAGTTCTATCCCCACCATGGCTCTAACTGTGTGGAGTTTGTATATTCTCCCTATACTTGCGTGGGTTTCCTCAGGGTACTCCGGTTTCCTCTCACAAGCCAAAAATATACTGGTAGGCTAAATGGCTCCCAACAAAATTAACCCTACAATGTCTGTGTGTGCATGTACATGTGGCAGGGAATATAGATTGTAAGCTCCACTGGGGCAGGAACTGATGCGAATGTTCAAATATTCTCTGTAAAGCGCTGCGGAATATGTGTGCGCTATATAAGAAACTGTTAATAAATAAATATAAATACACTTTTTCATGCATGTTACTATTGCTGCTTAGGAGTCGGGCCCAAATGTGTAATACTCTACATGAGCCCAAAAAGTGGCGGATTCAGGAGGAGGGGGAGGCGTAAATTCTGCTGACTGTAAGTCATCCTGTTAGCCCTCCGGCTCCATTGCAGAGTACATTAAACTAGACCTTGGAGCCGGCAGCTATATGAGAGCTGTTCAAGTGGGCCCTAATACCTCTGATGGAGGGGAATGTTTTATTCTTAACTGAGGGGATCACTGATACAATGGGGCAGATGTATTAAGCCTGGCGAAGAGATAAACTGGAGATAAAGTGGAAGGAGATAACGCACCAGCCAGTCAGCTGTGTTTGAAATATGACAGTTGGGAGTTGATTGGCTGGTGCCTTATCTCCTTCCACTTTATCTCCATTTTATCTCCAGTTTATCTCTTCACCAGGCTTAATACATCTGCCCCAATGTAACTAAAATCAACATAACCACAGTGACAACTGGGCTCACATGGATTAAAGGGGAAATCCTGACATTACAATAATAACATTCTGATGTGAATGTAATAGTTTTAATTAAAGATTGAAGTCACATAATTCAGTCATGTGAAAGACATGTCTGGTGGGAGTTGCAAGATCATGCTGTGATGTCATAATGGTGCTGTGATGTCACAATTGGTACTGCCTATATCGAGGCTGGCCTCTTGCTGTCTCACTCATTTAGAACAAGAGACCTAGCAAGACGCAGCTCACCAGCAGGAGTCCTCAAGTCTGTTTTTTCTTTCTTTTTTCCTTTCTCTCCTTTTGTATTTTCTCTCCTTTTGTCTTTTCTCTCCTTTTGTCTTTTCTCTCCTTTTGTCTTTCTCTCTTTTTGTCTTTTCTCTCCTTTTGTCTTTTCTCTCCTTTTGTCTTTGTCTCCTTTTGTCTTTTCTCTCCTTTCTCTCTTTTTGTCTTTTCTCTCCTTTTGTCTTTTCTCTCCTTTTGTCTTTTCTCTCCTTTTGTCTTTTCTCTCCTTTTGTCTTTTATCTCCTTTTGTCTTTTCTCTCCTTTTGTCTTTTCTCTCCTTTTGTCTTTTCTCTCCTTTTGTCTTTTCTCTCTTTTGTCTTTTCTCTGTTTTGTCTTTTCTCTTTTTTGTCTTTTCTCTCTTTTTGTCTTTTCTCTCTTTTTGTCTTTTATCTCTTTTTGTTTTTTATCTCTTTTTGTCTTTTCTCTCCTTTTTTTCTTTTATCTCTTTTTGTCTTTTCTCTCCTTTTTTTCTTTTATCTCTTTTTGTCTTTTCTCTCCTTTTGTCATTTCTCTCTTAGGTAGGTGGTTTAGACCAAACTCTGCATAGCCTCTTAATGCCCAGAGGGACGGGCAGCCCTTCAGCCATGGGTCCCCAGAGGTTTCCTCCACAGGGGGTTTTTCTTCTCCTGAGTGCTGAAGGATGACTCTTAGTGAGTCATGAGGCTTCTACCATCTTGCCCCTCTTATAGGACAAGTAAATAATAATTATAAACCAATCTCAGCCCAGAAATCACTATTTTAAAATGCAGAGTAAAAAATTTTTAATGAATACAATTTTGCTTAAAATAAAAGCTTTAATTTTATTTTTTAAATATATTTGCTTGTTGTTGTCTTTATTTTTGATTAATAAATGATCTGAAGGTAAAGAGGCAGAAGTGAGGCCTAGTGAGGTAAATAAAAGCAGGATGGGTTATAAACAGTAATACAATGGTAGGGAGAGATGAGAGGACAACTTAGATTAAGTACAGGATAAGGCACACTTACCGACTTTCTGGCTGCCCTGGGGTGAGGAGGGGGCGGAGCCACATTGACGGCTACTTGTTGGGGGTGTGGCCAGATCGATAGCACCATTTTAGCCTCACCCACGATGTGCAATGCCGTTTTTTATGGCATCGCACTGCATTGGGCGGGGCTAAAACGGCACTATTCGCGTCATTTGACCCACAGACCCTCCCCCCCCTCCCCCACACACCGAGGCGGGGTCGCGGGTGCCAGCAGAGGGGTCGCGGGAGCCAGGCGGTTTTGAGGGAGGGTTGCCCCTCTTTCTGGGGGGCCGGGAGGGGGAATCGATTTCTGGGACCCTCCCAGCCATTCCGGGAGGGTAGGCAACCCTAGGGTAAGGTGTGAGTTCTGCAGGCTCAGAACCTGAAACGTGAGGTGATAACACAAATGTGAGGGGTTTCTGGGGAAATAATGAGAATGAATCAATGCTTCTGACTAATATGTGACCAAGGATTGGTAGGGAGACGATGTAAAGGATTATTGCAAGTCAGTAATATTATGATGTATGGTTGGTAATCTCCTGATAAATAATAGTGTAAAGTAGGGTTTGTGAGAGATATATGTGAGAGTTATATTCGCTAACAATCTGGAAAAACACCCCTTCATTATTCACAATTAATTAAAACCTGTTTCTTTTCTTACATGGTTAATTATAATAATTTTATAAATTATAACATTCCGCCAAAATATTGCGAGCAGGGCCCTCCTACCTCTGTCGGTTTGTTTCTATCCAATTTGTTTAATCACTGAAGTCTGCAATTGTACAGAGCAACAGAATATGCTGCGCTATGTAAGAAACTGTAAATAAATACATAAATAAATATTGCTCATGGAAATAATAATGGAGGAACAGTCAAATGCTATAACTGCATAATGGCGCTGGACTGACATTATTCCCTATAGCTCAGCAGATGCACCCAAATAATTGGGTACACTTGCAGTGTGTATGTGTATGTATATACATATATATATATATATATATACATTTATATATATAAACACTGCGCTACTCAGCTGACAGCAGTACAACATAGCAGCCAGCCAGTAGAGATGACTCTCGCAGCCACTGCACTGCCTCAGCTACCCCACTGCTCACAGGTAGGAGAGGTGACTCCTGGAGCCGGACAGAGATGTATTGAAGAGACTGGCCAGAGTTCAGGTAAGGCCCATCCCCAGCCCTCACAGGTCACCCCTGCCTCTGTCGTGCACAACTCCCCCACTCCTGCTGCTCGACAGGGCCGGATTAAAGCAGGGGCAAAAGGGGTCAGTACCCCTGGGCCCCCCTCTAGCTAGGGGCCCCCTGTGGTTGACATGTATTCTTAAAAAAACAGTTTTTTTTTAACTAAAGGTTTTGTGCTTGGGAGTGGTGCAGTGCTGCAGATTCACCTATCTGCCAATGCGACAACTTTTAATGGTTCTGAGCATGGGGTGCCTTGGCACCCCTGCAGTTACCCATTGACAAGTTTATACTGCCTTTACTCTGTGTTTTGACAGCGTAATATTATCCCATGCAGTGTGCGGCCAGTAATGACAAGTGTAAGGGAGCCCCCTATCTAAAGTGCCCCGCGCACCCCGAAAGCTTAATCTGGCACTGCCGCTCGGATTGCCATATGCCCAAAAGGCAATGAACGGGTATTGCTAGTATTATGCTGAGGAGAGCAGCCTTCTTAATCACTGCAGCTCTCTCCATTCCCCCTTCCCCATTAACCAGTGCTCTCACAGCAATAGAATAGGTGGGAATAGGTGGGATTGGGGGCAGCAGGGTCCAGCGGCAAATCGGTGGGGAGCTCCGTGGTAAGGGGACGCACGCGCGTCTCGTGGGCTCGCATCCACTTCCGGCGGCTGGCGAATCTACCGCCAGCCCCTACAAGAATGAGAGCAGCTCCATCTGTAGTGTGTCATGTAGGGGAATGTCCCGTAGTGATGTAGTGCAGTGTGTAGGGGGATGTAGCATAGTGATGCAGTATGGCATGTAGGGGAATGTAAAATAGTGATGTAGTGCAGGGTGTAGGGGGATATACCGTAGTGATGTAGTGCATCATGTAGGAGAATGTCCCGTAGTGATGTAGTGCAGTGTGTAGGGGGATGTAGCGTAGTGATGTAGTATGGCATGTAGGGGGATGTAGAATAGTGATGTAGTGCAGGGTGTAGGGGGATAAACCGTAGTGATGTAGTGCATCATGTAGGAGAATGTCCCGAAGTGATGTAGTGCAGTGTGTAGGGGGATGTAGCGTAGTGATGTAGTATGGCATGTAGGGGGATGTAGAACAGTGATGTAGTGCGTCGTGTAGGGGGATGTGGCGTAGTGATGTAGTACAGCATGCATGGGGATTTAGCCTAGTGATGTATACAGTGCGGCATGTAGGCGGATGTAGCATAGTGATGTAGCGCAGTGTGTAGGGGGATGTAGCAGCGTGTGTAGTGCGGCATGTAGGGGAATGTAGCGTAGTGATGTAGTATGGCATGTAGGGGGATGTAGAATAGTGATGTAGTGCGTCGTGTAGGGGGATGTGGCGTAGTGATGTAGTACAGCGTGCACAGGGATTTAGTCTAGTGATGTATACAGTGTGGCATGTAGGCGGATGTAGCATAGTGATGTAGCGCAGTGTGTAGAGGGATGTAGCAGCATGATGTAGTGCAGCATGTAGGGGAATGTAGCGTAGTGATGTAGTGTGGGTCAATCAGATTTGGAGAAGGACCTAGCAGTCTAAATTCACGAAAAAAATGGGGTGCAGTGCTCAGTATCATGTAGCAGCCAATAAGGCATAAAAGGTACTAGCCTGTATAAATGGGGCATGGAAGCTAGGGACACTAAAATAATTCTACCACTGTACAAGGCACCGGTTAGACCTCATCTAGAATACGGATTACAATTCTGGGCTCCTCACTACAATAAGGACATTATAGAACTGAGAAAAGTCCAGAGAAGGGCAACCAAGCTAATGAAAGAGTCATTAAGCTATGAGGACAGATTAGCCAAATTAGGAATGTTTACGCTGGAAAAGAGATAAGGGGGGGGGGGGGTTGGGACAGGGGGCAAGGCTCCCTTCCATGCTGCTCTAGGGTTACCACCCATCCGGGATTACTCCGGACAATCCGGTAATTAGACCGGGTGTCCGGAGTCCAGACGGGTGGCGTTCCCGGACTATACAATGTCCAGGAACTGGCTGCGGGAGATCATGTGCTGCCGGGGAAAGCCAACTAGAGAGTGGCAGCGCTGTGACTCACTGCGAGGAGGACGAGCAGGAGCAGGTCCGCCTGCTGCTTTTAGAAATACCGTGCCTGCCCTGCTCACGGTCAGCCAGCCAATCGGGTGCGGTGGCTCCTGATTGACAGCTGGACCGCGAGCAGGGCAGGCGCGATATTTGAAATAGCCGCAGGCGGACCTGCTCTGATGTCTGATTGCTATAGCGGCACCATCAGCACGCTGCAGAGCAGCGCGATTTCCTCTGCCCGGCTCCAGCTGACATGCATTTGTACTCCCCTCGGCAAAGAGCATCTGCCCTTCACCTTGGCAACAGACATTTGCCCTCCCCCTTGGCAACGAGCATCTGCCCTCCAACTTGGCAACAGGCATTTGCCCTTCCCCTTGGCAATGAGCATTTGCCCTCCACCTTGGCAACAGGCATTTGCCCTCCCCCTTGTCAACGAGCATTTGCCCTCCACCTTGGCAACAGGCATTTGCACACCCCCGTGGCATCAAGCATGAAGGCTCTGGCATCGAGCAAGAAACCCCAAACAATTAACATGGAGGTAGGCAGCATTTATATGGCATAATAGGTAATAGCCATTACGGTGTGTGGTATATGTAATGGAAATTACGTTGTGTTTGGGATAACGTGTAATGGGCATTAGATTGTGTGGCATAACGTGTAATGGGCATGTAGAATACTTATGTAATGGTTGTGTGACGTATAATGGGCATTCTGGTGTATGTTTTTGGTGCTGTTGTCCCTGTTGTCCTTATTTATTTAAATTGTTGAGCCCTGGCATAACTCGTAATGGGCATTATGGCATGTGGTATAATATGGGTGTGTGACGTGTAATAGTCATTATGGTGTAAATTTTTGAGGGGCACTGTGCCTGTTGTCCTTTTTAAGAAAACATTTTGAGCCCTGGCATAACGTGTAATAGGCACTATGGTGTAGTATAATATGGATGTGTAACGTGTAATAGGCATTATGGTGTAAATTTTTTGTCCATTTTGTCCACTCATGGCATAACGTGTAATGGGCATCATGGTGTGTGGCATAACGTGTTTTTGGCATTACTGTGTTCGAAATCAAGAATAGATTCGATGCAAATGTAACCCTCCATAAGGCGGGTCAAGGGGCGGGGCTGGGGCGGGTCAATGGGTGGACTGTGGGTGTGTCAAGGGGGGCGGGTCAATGTCCGGGAATCACTCAACACAAAGGTGGTAACCCTATGCTGCCCCAATGTCTTCATATTGCAAATGATTTTAAAACTAATGTTTATTGAAAAGAAGGAATGAAGAAGAACATTTTAATTACATTTGTTGAACTTGTCATGATCTCGTAGTCCTCCCAGGTTCATTATCACACCCGACATAGTCTATGTGTCCATGGAAACGTTGGCAAGTCACGGTCACAGCAGCTGGCATGAGATGCTGATAAATGTAATCGTATCAGATAACAGCCTCCCTCTTCAACACGTCATCAGGCGTTGTTCCATATTCCTTTGAAGTAAAGAGATCAGGCTGGGGGATGATTGCTCTCGCCAATAGCATATGCTGCGGCCTCTTACATCTCTCAGCTTCCTATTGATTTCACATGTAAAGAGAGGGGTTTTATGGGGACCAGCAGAGAGATCCGTTGTCACATCCCCCTTCCTCTTTTATCATTCTCAGCACATACTCCACACACTCAGCCTGGGTCTGCACTACGCCTCCTGGACGGTGCTCTTGTTCCACCTAGCGCATAGAGCAATGATACAGTTCCTGTGATCCAGTGCAGGTTCCCGAGAAGGCGCAGCCTTTATTGTACTGATACAGCAGGGGGGTGGATTTTAGTTCATGTCTGCCCTGGATTTTTACAAAGGAATCAAAGCACTCTCATCTGCCGGCTGCTGTCACTTATTTCTATGGCAAATGCGGAACCTTCCATCCACAATCTGCGCCTAAGATACATGGGGACAAGAAATAGACTGCAGTACCCGAGTGGTAAGCAATATGCTGCTTCTGATACATTTATTGTTTCATTACTGGAGTGTGCATTCTGCAGTCATCTCCCAGGCCTTATGTGTCTGTGTGCTGAGGTTTAACTATTGCATGGCCTGGGGTGGAGGAGCTTTACAGTACTGCAGGGATGGTTGCAAAGCAAACGGTACCAATACACAGCACAGCACACATCTAACGTCTAGGAAATGATCACAGAATCTATTTGTGGTTTCTACAACGAAACATTTTGATGCATGATGCATGTATGTATGTTGTGTGTGTATATATATATATATATATATATATATATATATATATATGTAAAGCGCTATGGAATATGTATGCGCTATATAAGAAACTGTTAATAAATAAATAAATATATATATATATATATATATATTTATATATATACCTTCATTAAAAATAGTCCAAAGACTAAATAAATGTAATTAAAAAAAAAAAAAAAAAAGTTTTTGTATTTTACGGAATTATTCTTTTTTTTAAATAATGTTAGTTTTTTTTTTGGGGGGGGGAGGGGTCAAACAAACGTGTAAAATAAAATTTGCATTAGATAGTGTAGATAGCTGATTTATTTTACTGTAACATTTGTTTAATATAGATTTGCTGACCTTTAAATTTGACCAATTTTTTTTTATGAATAATGATTTGCCCAAAAAAATAAAGAAATTACTTCATGGAGCAAAAATCTCGTCAATTTTTTTTGCAGCCTAAAAAAACATGTTGCCTGGCCAGATGCGCCCATTTCCCTCATTAAGGGCACCTCAGTGAATAGGCACAAAAGTGCCAGCTCCATTGCATAACTCAAGGTCAGCAGCATTCAGATAAGAGATGACAATCTTCTGTATGATAAAGAACACTGGGGCAGATGTATTACGCCTGGTACAGTGATAAAGCGGTCAAAAAGTGGAAGGTAATGAACCAGCCAATCATAAGCGTTTGCAAAATGACAAAAGTTGATTGGCTGCAGTGTTATCACCCTCCTTGTTATCACCGCTTTGCCTACTTCTGTGAGCACCTCTACAGGAGAACCCTGGAGAGGAGACAGAAATGATAGAGGGAGGTAAGAGGGAGGCTGAAGTAGCCAAGCTCCGCCCCCTTTTTAGAAAAAAATCACACAATTCGCGGTTCTTCGGGAAGGGATGGGGCTAAAATGCTGGAAAATGGTGCAATTTCAGCCCCACATTTGTCATTTGTCTCGGCAAGGAGGGAGATGCAGGGGCTATGGGGAGCACGCAGGAGACTTGCCCACCTTCCAGGAGGGCCGTGAGGGGGACCTGATTTTCGGGCTTTAATACATCTGACCCTCATTTTTGAGAGGTGGGATTAGAGGATCAGGCCTCTGTAGACTTATGCCTGACCAAACTCAGAAATCACTTTCCTATAGCCCAGTCCTGGACATCTATGAGGGTGGTGGTATATGTGCAGACAGCAGTGACTGGTGACAGAGGTTCTTCCCAAGCATATGATTTCCTTGCTTAACACTTGTGTTGGGGGATGAGTGCAATGTTTGGTCAACGAAAAGGCCTGATTAGAGGGCAGCCTACGGTGCAGTTCTGATAATGCACCAGCCTCTTCACCAAGTGACCAAAAGTCTTAAGGTGCCCATACAATGATATAATATGGTCCTTTATCACATGAAAAGTGCCATATCATAAGTTTTTTACCTCCAGATCCGATGGATTCCTAGATTCCTGGATTGCTCGATGGACAATGGCATTGCATACGATACTTCTTATTTATTTATTTATTTATTATTATTATTATTATTATTTATTAACAGTTTCTTATATAGTGCAGCACATTTTGTTTCCCTTTACAATTGGAAACAGTGATACAACAAACTGGGTATTTACTGACAAAAAGGTAGGAGGTCCCTGCTCGCAAGCTTACAATCTGTAGGGAAATAGGCAGTGATACACAGGGATAGTTATCTACAGTATTTCATAGAGTCCACCAGATTGCAAAGGTTCTTGGTGGGCTGTATGATACGGTCAGGGCAGCCGAGAGGGGGGGGGGGGTGCAGGTACTAATTACCCGGGCCCAGGATTGATGGAGGGGCCCGCAGGGGCCCTGGTCCGAACCCTCCCTTCCCACTTCGTCCATCCCAGGTAGCAACAGCAGCACACACTTCTACAGCATGTGCTGTGCTGACAGCAGGCTCAGCATGAGTGTCTCACTGACAGCATGAGAGGTCATGCTGAGCCTGCTGTCAGCACAGCACATGCTGTAGGTGTGTGCTGCTGCTGAGATTACAGTTTTTAGAGTTTTCTTTCACCCTCCTCTAAATATTTTCGGGGCGTGGCCTAAGTGCGGGAGGTGCCCACACCTCCCACACTTAGGCCACGCCCCCAAATTTTACCGGGGCCCGGCATTTCTCTCGGCTGCCCTGGATACGGTCACCCAGCAATGTTAGCCAGGGGTGAAGAGAAGGAAAAGTGTTAAAGAGAGAATAAGCGAGGGTGTGTTTGGTCTGTACGGTAGGGATGTAAATGAACAGGAAAGGTATGTGAAGGTTATGGGGCTGATTCTGGAATCTGAAAAGTTTGCCTGAAGAGGTGAGTTTTCAGGGAACGCTTGTAGGAAAGGAGACTAAAGCATACCTCTCAATATCGAGGCCTTGGAGATCGGAACGCGTGTGCGACGGAGCCCAAAAAGGGGGCGTGGACCATGTTGAAGAGGGTATGGCATCGCGGGCACACCGTGGCCACAAGCAATGCCCCTCTGTATCACTGAATAGAGTCTATCCCCAGCTTTAGCTTATTCACTACCATTTCTGTTAAGCAATTCCTTGTGTCTGTAGATGGTGCTCCCTGCAGAAGCCTATTGTAATCTTTTCACATGAAGTCCCTGAAGAGAGATGTGAGGGATCCCTCTGTCCTCTGATAATTGCTCACGCACAGGCAGATGGCCCCGCATATGTCATAGGACACTTGGGTCATAAACCAGGAAGTTCTTTGCAAGGGACAGCTCTGATTGGATGATATGTCCCAGGAGGGAGGTATTCATGCCACCACCATTATCAGAGGGTAGATGGGAAGGACACAGAACTTAATATATGAAATGCATCATACACCCCACCCACTGAGTTTTAGGCACACTAGTTTGAAACAATTACTTGGATAAGGAATATGAAGTGCCTCTGTGGCTTTTGGAACTGAAGAACTCAAACCAAGCTAAAGGGTTTTCTAAAGTGTCATGGATTTTGATCGAGAAACAGATTACAGATAACAGTTATTTGAGCTACTGTGACATCATTGGCCTTAACTTGTTTTTGAAATAACCAATCTCCAGTGTATTTCTGCATAACTTGTCTGCCAAACTACCAGGCACTCCTAATAACCTTGTACAGATAGCTGATTTTTGGACATGTTTGGTTAAATATGAATGCCTCCATTGCATAACCTCCAACCTGCCTTTGTGGCAGGTACAGTACTGTTTTTTTTATGGCCTGTACCTTTTTTGGGTCTCCAACTGCCCATTGTAAATATAGGAAAGGGGGTGTGACTACAGCGCGCATAGTGTCCCTCTTTCTGCCTCTCCAATGTTGGGAGGTATGGTATATTAATGTCATATAATGGCATTACTAGCTCTATAAATAGATAATGCTATTTGCTTGTTTTCCAGCTCTGTTGACTAACACAGAAAAACAGCCTGACAGCCGGGAAGAGGCCTCTGTATCTGAGCCACAGTCATTGAGTGAACTTTCCCTTTCAGTTCTTTTGGACAGATTACATGTCAATCAAAGTGGCATGCACAAGTAAGTATGAATAAAAACAAGGGCAAATGCAGGATATCAAAAGAGGGGTTTCCGAAATGCTTGTGGTGATAACCGGCAATTTACTGGGAGTGTCAAGAAAAATGCAGGCGTTTGAGGGGAAGGCGTGCAATGCCCTGATCGGCCTGTTTCTATCGCAGCCGCTGAGTAAGTCCTGCGCTACGCACACCATGCACACACTGGGGAATCATTACATGGTGAGCGGCTGTTATCTGGGAGTGTCAGGGATAATGCAGGCGTGGCCAGGTGTGTGAGGGGAAGTCATGTGATGTTAGCTCCGCCCCTTATCAGCCTGATTCTATCACAGCCGCTGAGTAAGTCCTGGGCTACGCACACCATGCACACACTGGGGAATCATTACATGGTGAGCGGCTGTTATCTGGGAGTGTCTGGGAATACGCAGGCGTGGCCTGGTGTGTGAGAGGAAGTCATGTGACGTCAGCTCCGCCCCCGATCAGCCTGATTCTATCGCAGCCGCTGAGTAAGTCCTGGGCTATGCACAGACTGCACACACTGGGGAATCATTACATGGTGAGCAGCTGTTATCTGGGAGTGTCAGGGAATACGCAGACATGGCCAGGTGTGTGAGAGGAAGTCATGTGACATCAGCTCCGCCCCCGATCAGCCTGATTCTATCGCAGCCGCTGGGTAAGTCCTGGGCTACGCACACCATGCACACACTGGGGAATCATTACATGGTGAGCGGCTGTTATCTGGGAGTGTCAGGGAATACGCAGACGTGGCCAGGTGTGTGAGGGGAAGTCATGTGATGTCAGCTCCGCCCCCGATCTGCCTGATTCTATCACAGCCGCTGAGTAAGTCCTGGGCTACGCACAGACTGCACACACTGGGGAATCATTACATGGTGAGTGGCTGTTATCTGGGAGTGTCAGGGATAATGCAGGCGTGGCCAGGTGTGTGAGGGGAAGTCATGTGACATCAGCTCCGCCCCTGATCAGCCTGTTTCTATCACAGCCACTGAGTAAGTCCTGGTCTGCGCACAGACTGCACACACTGGGGAATCATTACATGGTGAGTGGCTGTTATCTGGGAGTGTCAGGGATAATGCAGGCGTGACCAGGTGTGTGAGGGGAAGTCATGTGACATCAGCTCCGCCCCTGATCAGCCTGTTTCTATCACAGCCACTGAGTAAGTCCTGGTCTGCGCACAGACTGCGTGCACTGGGAAAATCATTTGATGGTAATTAACTTGCAAATGGATTGCAGCTATACACAGGCCTGTGATATTTTAATAGCCACGCTAAGCAATTTGCACAGGACGGGATGTTACTCTGGTTGGGTACCATACATCTAGCCGCTGTCCAAAAATTAGCAGCCGTGCGATCAGGTCTGAATCAGGCACACTGTACAGGTTATTTAAATCAAATCACTCCATCCAATCAGGGACAAGTCTGCAAATGAGGATTTCTTTCATGAAACTCGCACACTTTGCACAAATACACGCACCCAACAAATGCGAGATCCAATTACAAATGCCTATTGCAGTGTGCGGATTTTGTACAATATGTGGCATGCCATCATTGGCCAATTAAGCTATGATGCCGAGAGAGGGGGGAGAGGGTACTGATTACTTGGGCCCAGGTCTAGTGGGGGGCCTAGGTCTAAGGGTGCATGGCCATGCCTCCCACAATTAGGCCATGCCTCCTGATAAGTACTTGGGCCATTGGGCCATTTTCAGGGTGCTCTCTACTGCCCTGGATGGGAGTTCCATGTCATATGGGAAAAGTGGCGTGCAGTGGGGTAAGGCAGGTGAGGCACAGCCTTTCCTGTCATACTAGCGCATATGCCAACTCCATTATCTTCTAGAACGTGCTAAATAAATAAGAAGTACATTCTGATTGGTTGTTATTGGCCACATCCCATCTTAAATAGAACTCCCATCTTAGTAAACAAACCCCCTGGGATCTGATTGGGTGCTGTGGGCAACGCCTTCATTTGCCCTCTTTAGAAAGTTGATCCCCTGCATCGTTAATGTGTGTACATGCCAGCCAGCAACATGCATGTTCTGTGGGGTCCTGTCGACTCACTAAACAATATTGTTAATGATATCGGCAGCGTGTACGCACTTAGGGCCTGATTCAGACCCGATTGCTCATCTGCAAATTTACAGATGACTGCGCGAGGTTAGCCGCCGCCCAGACAGAGTGGAAACCCGCCCTATGCAGAGGTCATCCGTCGGGATACTGACCAATAGGAAGCCACCTGCCGGGATTTCGTATCCAACTCTTGACATGAATGGAATGTGTAAAGTATCTCACATAGCTTTCAATGTAATCATTTTGCTTCTAATGTCAACAGAACGACGTGTTACAATCACATTACTTTGAAACAAACAGACATTTAAAATGTATTTGTATTTCCTTCGATGCTTTCTAGAAATGTGACTCCTCTTTTGCCCAAGGTTGCATATCCTGGGAGGCTCCCGGAAACCGGGTGCCCCTCCCGGCTCCGCATAAAGGTGGGCAACCTTCCCCAATACCGCCGGATCCCCCACATCTCCCCTGCGGCAGCGTTAAATTACCGCGATTCGTGGCTTTTCTGGGGAGGGTTTAAATATGCAAATTGTGTCATTTTAGCCCCTCCCCTCCTGGAAGACACACAAATTGCAGGATTTGCAGTACTGGGGCAGGGATTGGTGATGTCTACATCAGGTTCCACCCCCAGAAGTGCTCCTGACAGTGTCCCTTCCGAGTTCCCCAGGAGAGGAGACTTTACACGTAGGCACGTATGCTTTTACCATCCCACAGTAACATTATCTTCCGGCAAAAACTTGTTTGAGAGCTTAATGTGATCATGCGAATGATACAGAAGATGGCAAAAATTAGCAGATGCCATCTAAACTAGGGATGGCCATCATTGCCATCGATGGTTGCCATCGATGGCAATTCAGCATCTGGCCATCGATAGTGCTAAACTATGCAATGGATGGCCATCAATATTTTTACATATCGATAGTCATCCATTGTATTTGATTGATTGGCCTGTGGGCCAATCAAAACAGAGGTGGGGCTTCGTGGGTGTCAGGGGTGGAGCTATGCTCTCTGTCCCGGCTCTTTGAAAAAAAAAAAGCAAAACATCGTTTTGCTCTTCCATCGATGGAGGGAAACCATCTGGTTCTCCAGCATCAATGGTAAACGTATTCAACATCGGCCATGAACCATCGATGATTTTGAGTCATCGATGGTCGATGGCCATCCCTAATCTTGGAAAGTGTTTTCCTTGGTAGAGAAAACATTGCAGGTGTCAGGATTTCCATAATCTATGACTTGTCCAAATAGGTTTATAAAAGGGAAAATAAACAGCTTTTGCAAGAAAATGAATTCAGACATATCCCTGGCATAAGGAAAGGGCTGAGGGCCCGATTCAGACTCTTTCGCTGGGCTGCGAATTGGATCTGATGGAGCTGCAGCACCAGGCCTCCGCATACAAACAGGCCCATCAGACAGACACCAGCCGGCCACAGGGATAGCCATAAATCCTGAGAATTACAATTTCATGCCCATTTTGCACATGTTTAGATTTTTTGTACTTTTATAGGTACTTATGTAGTATCTGGGCTGCCGATTTTTTGATTGTATGCCTTAAGTTAAGGCATACAATCAGATGCGATGCGATGCGATATCGCATCGCATCGCATCCGATATCGCATCCGATATCGGATGCGATGACCCGATTTTTCCATAGGAATCAATGTTAAAATGATTCCTATGGAAAAATGGGTCCTTTTCATACCCCTACTATCCAAGTGGGCATGGAGTTGGATATAAACCTGTGGCGAGCGTAGCGAGCCACCGAGCCCGAAGCGTGGCGAGCGAAGCGAGCCCCGCGAGGGGACGGTATTCGTCCCCTCGCGGGGCTCGCTTCGCTCGCCACGCTTCGGGCTCGGTGGCTCGCTACGCTCGCCACAGGTTTATATCCAACTCCATGCCCACTTGGATAGTAGGGGTATGAAAAGGACCCATTTTTCCCATTGAATTCCATGTTAAAATGGACTCAGTCCATTTTAACATTGATTCCTATGGAAAAATCGGGTCATCGCATCGCATCGCATCGCATCGAATCGCATGGTCGCATGCGATGCGATGCGATCTCCCGATCCGACCCGATTTAGAAATCGGCAGCCCAGATACTACATAAGTACCCTTTTATATATTTAGGGAGAAATTGGGATGTATAGTGTATGGGTTCTATATGCCAACATCAGGGCCGCCAATAGGGGGGTGCTGTGGGTACAGCTGTCCCAGGCCCCGGCCTCTGGAAGGGCCCGGACAGCTCATTTTGCTCACTGCAACCCCCCTCCCCCGACTGTCTCCGCTGTGCTTATTGCGCTGAACAAAGCAGGTCCCGAGCGCAGGCTTGTTCAAACCAGGCGGACAATTAAAATGCTTTTAATGTTCTATAGTTATATTTATATACATTTATATATATTCACTATTACTATCACTTTTGTTTTCTTATCATAATCAGCATTATTACCATTACATCCCTCCTATTATAGTTATTTTCATATCTTCATCCAAATTTATTATTATTATTTTTATATATATATATTTATTATTATTTTTAATTTATATTATTTTTATATTTATATTCATTTTTTATTTTATTTTATTTCATTTTATTTTATTTAATTAATTATTATTTATTATTTATTATTGGCTATTAATTCATGAATATAGAAATGTGCATTGTTCCTCCAAATTCTATTACTGAAATTATTACGTTGATAATAACTGATCCATGGCTATACAAAATGAATGGTCCAAAAGATATAATAATGATAAAATGAGAAAATGAAAAATCAGCCATTAGCATAATTTATAGATTAAGACTTCTTAAATAGAATGTTAAAAAGTTTTTTGATCTCATGTACTTTATTTTATTAATTTTTCCTGATAATCTTTTCTGATAATTTATGTCAAAATGTGATAGATCCCTGTATAAAAATAAAAATATATGATGATATTGAAAATTAAATAATAAATATTCTGACGAGACAAGATGGGATTCGAACCGGTCTCCCACTATGAGAATCTACCATAATCAGAATCTCTACCACGGAGCTACGCCAGCTCTACATGATAAATAAGTGCCAATTAGATCTACTTATACCTGGTCTAAATAACCTCCTCAAAACGTTCGTTGATGCCTTTAGAGTTTAATAATGAAAAATATGGTTTTATTGTTGTGTATATATAGCCTTCTAATAATATATATAAAAATTTAAAGTTATTATTAAAAGCAGATCTGAGTCCACACATCTGAAATTGCAGATACGTATTTCTTCAATGCCTGACCCACATTAAAGCTACAGCTGCGGCTTAATTGCTACTAAAGGCTGATTGGCCAAAACAACCTTTTTATACCTGGGCAGGTAACCAATTATTTACCTTCTGATGAAACCGTCAGCACCCTCAGACGGAGAAAAGCGTCAAGGACTTATTGCCTGACTTTCCTGAATACCTCTGATTGATCCAACACCTCCTGCACTTCCGAGATTGGACCCTGTTATTTGCCTTACCACATCACCGCATCTTGCACCCTCGATCCAGGTGTTACTCCACTACGTCCGTCCATCGGGACGCCCGGGCTACCTTCTACCATCTGCGATTTAACAGCTCCCAGCGCCAGCCCCTCTCCATCCGGGGCCACGCTGGTCGTCAGCGGTACACTTCGCGGCTTGTCAGCTCCCAGCGCCAGCCCCCTTTCCATCGTGGAGCCACGCTGGTTGTAGCAGACAAGCAGACGCCCGGCCATGGAGTCTGCTCCCGGTGTCAGCTCAACAAACATCAGAGCACTATCGGTGGTAGCGGACTCCTCTAACGAGTTCTATAACATCACACAAGGACGAGGACTACAAGGGGTAATATTTATGTCTTTATACAAGAACTAAGGCAATTGTATCAATCTAATTCCAATCTTCTCACACAAAGTTGCGATTGACTTTTCAAAGGATCCATGTTTTAAACAGAGGCATTATTCTTAAATATTCAGGCTCAATATCAAGTCAGCTGCTTATATATCAATTTGTATCTGCATATGCATTTTTAATATTGTGTATTTTTTAACATTATGTATTGTTTATTATATTTATAATTTTTCATTGAGTAAAAACTAATAGATCAACACAGTGCGCGCTCTCTTTATTCTAATTTAATTAAAATGCTTCACTGGCTTTTGAGCCAATCAGAGATTGCGTACCAGCAGCCAATCAGATCAGCTGCCTGTACTTGAGCTCTGATCGGCTCACCAGCCGGTGCTGCATTTTAATTGACCGCCAGCATCCTGAGTTGAAGATTCCTGCGCTCCGGAACCTCCAGGTTGCAGCTCAGCGGAAGAGGAGACAAGGGAGCAGGAGCTGGAGCTGGGTTACGGTAAGTCAAGTGAGGAGGGGGAGGGCCGGACTAGAAATGAGTCCCGGGCCCCAAAATTCCTGATGGCAGCCCTGGCCAACATGGCATTGGACTTACCTCCTCCACTTCTCATAATAGGTCGTTGAACATTTCAGCCCCAGGCCCATTTTGCCCTTAATCCAGGCATGTTGATTACTAAAATGTACAGTGAAATTCTTGATGTGCAAGTGACCACAATAAAATGGCGTCTGCCCACAACTCACTTCCTCCACTGTGCACACCAGATACATGAAGTGAAATGTCTTCTCTTTTCAGAAATTCAGTTAAACCAGAGTAACCCTTTTCCGGAATATTTTGGTTACATCCGGAGCGGACATGACCCCACGTTGCTGGTGTCTCCACTGGCCGTGGCTGGCATTGTAATTGGACTTGTTCTCTTCTTATCCTGTGTCACAATCATCATTGGAAGCCTGAGGAAAGATCGGGGAGGAGACTGGCGCCTGGAGAATCCAAGCTTTGGTATGAAGCTTTTCCCTTAATCCTACACATCAATACCTGTTTGTCTCAAACCTCTCATATAGCACTTGACCGGTTTCTGATGGGTGAATCAGTCTTTTCATAATTCTAAGCTCCTCTATCTTCATTTAAAGCTGCACAACCACCTACTGTACTAATAACCTTTCATAGGTGAACCAGGGACTTTGGCAAGTAGCTGTGACTCCACTGTCCCTCTTTCAGCACTGAATAAAAACCAGGCAGGGACGAAGACCAATCACAAACTGCAATCAAGAGTTTGATCTTCTTGCTCACATCTCTGATCTGCCGCCAACTAAAGTTGATTAACAAAAAGAATTTGCCAGGTATGGATTACAGAAACAGATGCACACAGCCCCTGTTTCTCCAGTTAGAGGTACAGTCGGTGGTAGTGCAGCTTGAAATGCTTGGCAATAATAATAATTGAAATGACATCCATGGCAATGTAGGAAGGTAACATTCTGTTGAATAACAGCAGGTTGCACTTGTATTGCTTTGTCCTCATCAACAGCATCACTATACAAAAGAATCCTGGGACCTCAGGTCCATTTGCCCTCTGCTCTGTTTCACACCCAGACAGTGTCCATAATCTGTAAAGTTTGGGAAAACACAACATGAAGCAGACATTGGACCTCATTCAGGTCTGGTCGTTGTTGCGGTCTAAGTCTGATGCCATCCCTGCATCCTGTGTTGCAGAACTACCGACTGTTAAATGCCTGATAGTAGGGATCCCGATTTATAGGGGCTATTCTCCCTCGTGGGGGTCCACGATAGCCATAGAGGTAGAATAGAACCTATGGCAAATGCAGCCAGCTACCAAACCCGCAAGGGGCTTCAATGGGCTTTGCCCCTTGTCGGAGTACCAGCAGTCAGACCGGCATACCAAACCCGGAATGGCCTGGGGAAGGGTCCTCTGTGCAAAATGGCATGGTCTCTGAAAATGACAAACTCTGTAGCAGGATCTATGCAGTGGAGGATTTGGCCGGAGGGTAGCCATTTTGTGTGTTTATGGTTTAGGTAGACTGTATATTAGTGCTTTATCTTTAATTATAAGATGTTATGAGAACGGGTTACACTCTTCAATTTCATCACTGAATAATACTAGGAACAACCTTGTTAGACAGTGTAAGACATTGGGGGAGATTCTCTAAGCTAGAAATGCGGTAAAAACCCCGTTATCTGGGTTTTTACCGCATTTTGGGATGCTGTAAGCATCCCCCGCCGGGTTACCCCGGCAGGGGGGCATCGCCAAAAAAATCTGGCGATGCCCCATAGAAGCCAATGGGCTTCTACTGCATCCCACCGCCACCTCGCAACGTCCCCCCGCCGCCCCGCATCGCCCCCTCACCTGTGTCCGGGCAGCACAGAGCTGTGCTGCCTGGACCTGTGACCTCCTCCCTGCACTGATCCTCTTCCGGGTGCAGGGAGGAGGAGAGCCCGGTGCAGCAGCAGCAGCGCCCAGTGTGGGAGGGAGGGGGGAGCCGCCGGGACCTGCTGGGACCCGGAGACTCTCACCGCAAAGGACAGCTCTTAACGCAAGAGCTGTCCTTTGCTATAATTATCGCATATGTTACAACATATGCGATAATTATAATTGCGAAGACAGGCGAAGGGGGGCGAAGGGGGGCGGAGAATCTTAGAGAATCTCCCCCATTGGCCCTTATTCAGATCTGATCGCAGTAAAAATTTGTTCTCAAAATGGGCAAAACCATGTGCACTGCAGGTGGGGCAGATGTAACATGTATAGAATGAGTTTTGTGTGAGTTATTTTGTTTCTGTGCAGGGTAAATACTGGCTGCATTATTTTTACACTGCAATTTAGATTTCAGTTTCACCACACCCCACCCAAATTTAACTCTCTCTGCACGTTACATCTGCTCCACCTGCAGTGCACATGGTTTTGCCCATTTTGAGAACAAATTTTTACTGCGATCAGATCTGAATAAGGGCCTTTGTTTGTAAGCAAATAGACTAGCTGTGCTTGTATAGCAAACAAAGAGTATTTGGTACTTGAGATTGACAAACAATGTTTAAGGTCTTTAGTTAAATATACTATAAGTGCTTAAATGACCAGATGAGTTTATGACTACAGAGAATATTTTGATTTGATAGTTAATCTAAAGATATATACATCAGAGGATAGGGGAAGCATGACTGAGTACAGTGGCCCAGGTGCAAAAACAGAATTTGGGCCCCCCTCCTCCACTCCAACCCAAGTTCACAATATGCTACACAAAAGTCAGCCCTTTAGTCCTCAGGGGCCCCCAGTGCAATGTATTTGTATTGCTGAATTACATCTTCCCCCACCAACTTGTGTGAAAACAGCCACTTAGAAGTGGAATAGGTTGCAGGGCGGGGGGTTAGATTTACGTGGCGGGGTACAGAAGTTAGCCACTATTGGGGAGGGTTAGGGATGGGGGGCAGGGGGAGGGTAAGTATACTTACCTGACCCTTATCAGGATTCCCTCCTTCGGGATACCATCAGTATTCTAACATAAAATGTGACGGCAGATAAGAACCACTTGGCCCATCTAGTCTGCCCCTTTTTTAAACCTGTTACCTCAAACCATATTTGATCCTTATTTCTTTGTAAGGATATCAATATGCCTATCCCAAGCATGTTTACATTGTTCTACTGTATTTGCCTCTACCACCTCTGATGGGAGGCTATTCCACTTATCTACTACTCTTTCTGTGATGTCATTCTTCCTCACATTTCCCCTGAACCTTCCTCCCCCCGGCGTCAGTGCATGTCCTCGTGTTCTGCTGCTCCTCTTCCTGTGTAGAATGTCTCCCACCTGTACCTTCCTCCCCCCAGTGTCAGTGCATGTCCTCGTGTTCTGCTGCTCCTCTTCCTGTGAAGAATGTCTCCCACCTGGACCTTCCTCCCTCTAGTGTCAGTACATGTCCTCGTGTTCTGCTGCTCCTCTTCCTATGACTAATGTCTCCCACCTGGACCTTCCTCCCTCTAGTGTCAGTGCATGTCCTCGTGTTCTGCTGCTCCTCTTCCTGTGACTAATGTCTCCCACCTGGACCTTCCTCCCTCTAGTGTCAGTGCATGTCCTCGTGTTCTGCTGCTCCTCTTCCTGTGACTAATGTCTCCCACCTGTACCTTCCTCCCCCTAGTGTCAGTGCATGTCCTCGTGTTCTGCTGCTCCTCTTCCTGTGAAGAATGTCTCCCACCTGTACCTTCCTCCCTCTAGTGTCAGTGCATGTCCTCGTGTTCTGCTGCTCCTCTTCCTGTGACTAATGTCTCCCACCTGTACCTTCCTCCCTCTAGTGTCAGTGCATGTCCTCGTGTTCTGTTGCTCCTCTTCCTGTGACTAATGTCTCCCACCTGTACCTCTCTCCCTCTAGTGTCAGTGCATGTCCTCGTGTTCTGTTGCTCCTCTTCCTGTGAAGAATGTCTCCCACCTGTACCTTCCTCCCCCTAGTGTCAGTGCATGTCCTCGTGTTCTGTTGCTCTTTCAAAGAAATCTTTCCTCTATATGGTCTCTCCACAGATGGAATCTCCTATGCAGCTTCCTTTGGAGACCTGAGATCTGTCTGCACTGGGGACATTTCTCCAGCCTTAGAGTTTGGCTCCTACCTAGAGCTTAGTGCTTCCTATATGGATTTCCCCCCATGGTAAGAACAAATAGTAGAATATAGCCCAATCTATCTATGTATGGAGAGACTGATGGAGAGACTGATGGAGAGACTCTGACGGTCTCTCCGCCTGCTTCCATACAGTGAACGACTCACAGCACTCTGATTGGTCAATAGCTCCAGCCACTCATCATTGAGAATGTTTGCAGCCATTCACTGTCTGTCTGTAGCCTGTGTGAGTCACAAACCAAGCAGCTGGGCAGTATTCTCTACCTGCCCTAGTTTGAAGGCCCATATAATCTTGGGCCCTTGGCAACTGCCCAGTGTGCCACTATGTTTAGTTGGCCCAGCATGGCAGCCCTGGTTTCCCGAATAACATCAACATCAACTTTTAAAATAAGTCTTTGATTGGTGGTAGATCTTAGGACTATTATAAAAACTTACTGGGCTATGGATCATAGGCTGGACACAATGAAGGTCAACATATAAGGGTCGACCACTAAAGGTTGAAAGGGCTTATGTTGACACCTGAAATAAGTCGAAATGGCTAAGGTTGACAGGATTTGGAATGTCCAAAATGGGAAGGTCGACAGTGAATACAGATGTAGCCGGCCTCATCTTTACAGGGGCTGGCGAAACTATCGCCAGCTTCATCCACTGCCTCCCCCGCCGGTCCCAATTACCACACAAACCCCTCCCCTAACCCTGCCCATCTCACCGAAGCGGAGACAGGCAGGGACTCACTGCCCAGCCGCCGAGAGACTAAGACGTGCGTACGCGTGAGACACACGCGTGTCCCAGTTTAATGAAGTCCCTTCCACCGGCGCTCGCATGGCTCGATGCGCTTGGCACACTATTATATTCTCCCACACCGCAATAGTGGATGGTATCACATAAAATACCGCCTGTCGGTAAAAGTCGGCTAAAACAAAAAATCACAAATAACTCATGTCGGCACAAGTCGGCTAAAAAAAACTGCAAAAAACTAATGTCGACCTTTAAACTGTCAACCTGTCCATCAATCTCGGCCAGCGATAAAGACGCGCGGGGACGCGCACTGCTTCCAATATAGCCCCCACACATACACCGATGTGAGGGCATTTGCCAAACTAAGCAAAATCGCTTAGAAAATGCCTTAATATCGGCATGTGTGTAGGCCGTATAAGAGTAAATGCCACATTAGATCTGTGAGTCAGGGGAGAGGGCATTTAAATAAATCCTAGTTGGCAGACAGGATGGATGGACGGAACTGTAATATGCCCTATTAGGAGGATGAATGAAATCCTAGTGAGGATTATATGATATCACTCATCTCCTATATTTAATGTAAAACAGACAGGGAACGATTAGAGGCTTCTTCTGGCCGACCTTCACAGAGAATTTAGTTTAAATGAAGAAGTCATGCCATTTAGTATATGAGTCGTTTTAGCTGGCTACGGTGCCCATATTAGCCTCATGAATGTATGCCCTGGAAAGGATTGGCAAACACAGCGACCTTCCAGTGATTTCAAGGTTGTTTCTTGTAGCATAGGGGCTTGTTCAGACCTGGGCCTTTATTCAGATCTGATTGCAGTACATATTTAGCAAAAAAGAGAGCGCACTGTGTTGATCAATTGTAAATTTTTACTGAACAATTTAGAAATATATTTAATACATTTATAAAAAATAAAATAAATAAACAGACAATTTGTTTAAAAATATATGCATTAAGCACTAATTCATTAAAAACTTTCCGACCGTGAAATAACTTGTAATTGACCAGATTGGTAATTTTATGCCTTCAATAGTAGCAGTTCCTGAGGAATCAATATTACAGTTCCTTTAAATATATTGTGCAGCTGATAGCTATCAGTGAGGCGGTGCTCCTTATTGTAAAGAACAGGTTATATTACCAGATGTCTCCTGCGGGTGGATGGGGTGGTGATGTTGGATCCAGACGGACACCCGCTACCACCGGTGTTGCTCCGATGGTGAGGGAGCCGGTACCGGGAGCAGGTGTCTTAGACGGGACTCAGCGGGTCTGCTGACAACCAACGCGGCCCCGATGTGAAGAGAGCCAGCGTTGGGAGCTGACAAGGCTGGAAGATGAGTCGCACCCAGGACGGTCTGATGTAATAGACGTCTCTGCACACCTGTGCAGGGGACACTGGAGGAATGAACCTTTAGCTGTTGGTAGGAGCAGTCCGGCAATGTGGGGCACAAATACACCAATTGAGGCAGTCTGGAAAGTAGTCACGATCGGAACAAAGTATGTCTTGACGCGTTTCTCCGTCCTTCTATTGCTGACGGTTTCATCAGAAGATAGTCTGTAGGTGATCAGCCCAGGTATATAAAGGTGGCCCGTCCAATCATTGGAGGGCAACAATCTAATGCACCTGTTGGTTGTTTTAGCGATTCACAAGTCGGAAACTTTATTGCTTCGTATCAAGCTGTGAGTTAGTAATATAGTATATAATAAGTGCTGCCTCAATTGGTGTATTTGTGCCCCACATTGCCGGACTGCTCCTACCAACAGCTAAAGGTTCATTCCTCCAGTGTCCCCTGCACAGGTGTGCAGAGACGTCTATTACATCAGACCGTCCTGGGTGCGACTCATCTTCCAGCCTTGTCAGCTCCCAACGCTGGCTCTCTTCACATCGGGGCCGCGTTGGTTGTCAGCAGACCCGCTGAGTCCCGTCTAAGACACCTGCTCCCAGTACCGGCTCCCTCACCATCATAGCAACACCGGTGGTAGCGGGTGTCCGTCTGGATCCAACATCACCACCCCATCCACCCGCAGGAGACATCTGGTAATATAACCTGTTCTTTACAATAAGGAGCACCGCCTCACTGATAGCTATCAGCTGCACAATATATTTAAAGGAACTGTAATATTGATTCCTCAGGAACTGCTACTATTGAAGGCATAAAATTACCAATCTGGTCAATTACAAGTTATTTCACGGTCGGAAAGTTTTTAATGAATTAGTGCTTAATGCATATATTTTTAAACAAATTGTCTGTTTATTTATTTTATTTTTTATAAATGTATTAAATATATTTCTAAATTGTTCAGTAAAAATTTACAATTGATCAACACAGTGCGCTCTCTTTTTTGCTATATATCTCTTGTTCTTGTTAAAAAGACTCAGTCTTTTTCTTTGGGAGCAGCACTATTTTTGAGCTGTGAATCATATAAATTAAAACATATATATTGGTAACTTTTTGCGCCTGATTTGCCCTCTGGGCATTCTTTTCGCAGTACATATTTGTTTGGAAAATGGGCAAAACCATGTGCACTGCAGGTGGGGCAGATGTAATGTGTATGGAGAGAGTTCGATTTGTGTGAGTTATTTTGTTTCTGTGCAGGGTAAATACTGGCTGCATTATTTTTACACTGCAATTTAGATTACAGTTTCAACACACCCCACCCAAATTTAATTCTCTTTGCACATGTTACATCTGACCCACCTGCGGTGCACATGGTCTTGCCCATTTTCCAAACAAATTTGTACTGCGATCAGATCTGAATAAGGGCCCTGATCGCTGGGCTGCTGTTGAGTCCTGCAGTCAGGTGATCACCCTCTGCCAAAGTGAAATCCTGCACTGCGTAAGGCAGCAAAAAGCTTGCAAAAATATCGTAGATCGTTGTAAATCCACTTGCAACTCACTCGCCATGAAATGATTTCCACAGTGTGCGCAGTCTGTGCGTAGCGCAGGACTTACTCGGACGGTGCGATAGAATCAGGCTGATCGGGCCCGGAGCTGACGCATGCCTTCCCTTAAAAACGCATGGGCATGGCTGCATCACCCACATTGCTATCGTCATAATCTAAACCACTTGCCAAGAACAGAGGGGTTACCAGGCAAACGGAATCTCTCCTCACTGCGTGTGCCCATGCAATCACTCCCCCTGCTGGCAGCTCTGAGTAAGTCAAGACTTACTCTGTGCTGCGATGGCAGTGGGGAGGAGGACGATCCTGGGGCGCATCGTTAATGATATTGAGTGTATACACTATCCAATATTTTTTAAGGTTAATTACATTTAAGAAAATAGTTTCAATTTCTGTGCAATTTTTGAAAAACAGATTAGCCAGTTAAGCTGCTAAGTGGCAAAACAAATCCGTAAGAACCGCTGCTCCCCCATTAGTTTCATGTGGACTGGCGTTTGTTCAGAGATTTATTTACACATAACAAGGGTGTATATGTTTTCCTGGACCGGATAAGCATCTGGTGCTATAACGGAATCATCTCCCCCGTATTATCCTGCAGCATATTCTCAGAACACAACAATTTAATTGCTTTCAGATTCCTCTTCCTGATGGTTTCAGTTTAGAATTTACTGGCCATCTGCTGGAAGCTGGAGAGTAACATAATGATATGAGAAAAGCCTGTCTGCCATAGGTTTATCTGAGTGCAATGTGTCCTCTGCTCTTGTATGTATATAATAAAGTCAAGTGCTGTTAAAAATTGGTGGTCATCTGCCCAGCACCAACTCAAATCATGGCCAGCATCCTTCTGCCCCCGCCACTAAACAAATACGAAATAGCCTTCTGTAATAGTGTTGACCACTTCGGTGGTGTGCCCGTAAATTTCTGAGCTGTGCTGCAGGAGCGGGGTCTCCCGGAAAACTTCCGGGCATGCCCTGATAAGTAGGTGTGCACCAGCTGTGCTCCACTGGCACACCACCTATAGGGGCACACACAACCCCAGCGTCGCACCCTGGCACATACCATCCCCGGCACATACCTCCCCGGCGATCATACGCCAGATCGCTGGGGCTCCCCTGCTGATGCCAGGCCCCACTCGGGGATTTCAAGGCCGCTTGGGAGCCCTCAGGTGTTCGTGCCCCTGAACACATGAATGCCAAAGCGCCCAAACACCCAAGGACGCCCAAACTGTAGGGGCCAGGATCAGGAATGCATCGCATTCCAGATATCGGTAATTCGGGCAGCATTGGGAATAGAGGTATTCCAGCAGGTATCGGAGACAACTGCTGCGGTCCCTTTTTGTAAATTCGGGGGATAGTTAATATTTGTGGCTGAACCCTGAAAATGGGTGTTTTTAATTGACCAGCCAGAAATATACAATAATACATGGCTCCCACAGTGTTCTGTCTAGTTCAAGTTTCATGTACATTTTTGTTCCATGTCCAAGGTCCAGGGCTGCCGAGAGGTATTCCGGGCCCCGGTAAAATTTTGAGGGCGTGGAATAATTGTGGGGGGCGTGGCCACCTCCCAGGATTAGGCCACACCCCCAAAATATTTAAGGTGTGAAAAAAATGGCAAGGGGGGGGGGGGGTGTTATTATTGCCCCCACTCAGCAGCAGCACACACCTGCCTCCAGCATGTGCTGTGCTGACAGCAGGCTCAGCTTGAGCATATTTTACATTTATACACGCTTCCCTGTCAGAGAGACGCTCATGCTGAGACTGCTGTCACTCAGCACATGCTGTGGGTGTGTGCTGCTGCCCAGGAGGGATGGAGGGGTAAGAGGGGGTCGGATCAGGGCCCCTCCAGCAAGCCCGGACCCGGGTACCCCCTCCCTCTCAGCGGCCCTGCCAAGGTCAAAATGTGCTGACATCAAATCATGGTCCCTATCAAGTCTTTTTACTTTTACTGGGATCCCATCAGTGTATTTAACCCCTGGGCTACTCTAAATCAGATTGCTTTGATGTCTGTGAATTCTCTTACTGATAACTTAATATCCACTTAGAAATGATGTCATTTCCCCTGGGGTGACTGAATGGATTATCTATCTAAAACAAGTGGCCAATTAATTAGAACAGTCTTTCTGAGCCCCTTGAAAACTTTTTTTTTTAGGTCAATGGTAGTAATCTACGCTTGTGCACTTTGTTCTTGCAGCTACAACGATTGTGTTGGACCGGGAGCCTGGGGAAACTACTTACCTACAGACAACCCCCCACCATACTCTTTGGAAGACCCGCATCTTAGACAAAACTCATCACTCAGCACTGAAAGGAGTTCACAAGACAACATGGACCATCTCCGGCCTTCTACACCTTTCTCTATGCTTAGCCTCCATGTTGTTCCACCAAACCAAATTCCTGTAACCCCCATGGACATATTGAAAGATATCTCAACACCGGGAAGTCATGTATCACAGGAAAACATTTAAGCGATTTTACTGTACTTAGCAGTGTATCTTGTCTATACCTTGGAAAACAGGTCATCGTTTAATGTTCCGATTCATCCGATATGTATGTTTGTGTAATATGGTGGTTATAGGTCTTAAAATGAAGAAGTGCAATTAGTTTATATCTAGCAATAAATAGGTGCAATAGTTTTTATATGGAAATGTTGTTGCCATCTTTGAGGGCTACTGGTAACCGCATTTGTTGCCCATCTAGCCAAAAGTTATCTTCTAAATATGTGTGTTTTCTGGGTACCAAAACAACAATTAATGATCAATAAAGTAATTATTAACTAGACGGAATTATATTGATTAAAAAAAAAAAAACACAATATATAATGGCTCTTAAGGCATACACTATGCGATTTGGGCTTGATTTCACCTGATTCAGATGAATCGGGCTGTGAAATCGGCCCAAATCGCACTTGTAGACATCCCATCCGATACGATGCGCGGTCGGGAGATCGGGTGGGCTGCACATGAGATTTGCTAAATCTTATGTGCAGCCTGGCCCCGGAGCCGTGCGGGGGATGGCAGCAGGCGGGGGATGCTAGCTAATAGAGAGCCGAGCAGCGGGAAGGCTGCATAGGGAGCCGGGCAGGAGGAAGCTGTTTCGGTGAGGTGACAGCGGGAGCAGGGCTCCGGGCAGGGAGAACTTGAAAAAGCTGGCTGCGGGGCAGCGGCGGGAGCCAGGAGGAACACAGATAACTTTAAAAATAAAAAATAAACGCCCATACAGATGACTAAGAAGCCATTGATTGGCCAATGAGCAAACCTTGGCACATGAAGTTCTTAATCGTGTGTCCCCCTCCCGGGGAGCTGCAGGGTAAATCAGGTCCAACTTGTCCATAGGACAAGTCAGACTAATGTATGGGGGACTTTACTGTATTTAGGAAGTATGGGTGAAATGTAATAGGATGAGAGATTCATAAAGTGAGAGATTTGGTAAGACATCTCCAGTTTTTTTAAAGCAGCAATCATTTACACTGCAAAACCAGTTTGATTTTGCAGTGTAAATGATTGCCGCTTTAAAACAACTGGAGATGTCTTACCAAATCTCTCACTTTCTGAATCTCTCATCCCATTAAATCTCACCCTATCACTTGTAAATCCTGGGACGCTGCCCATAATCGGTCTTCCCCGGGAGTAGCTGTGCTGAATCTCACCAACATCTTCAGGGCATTGTATATATCACTGGCACCACTGGGCACCAATGTTATTTATAATAATCCAGTAATATATACATTGCTGGCACATGCGCGCAATGTATATATTACTGGCACCACTGCATATTTATAAGCCAGTAATATAGACGGTAAATGTTACTGGCACCACTGCAGTGCCCACCAATGTATAATTTTTATGGCGGCAAGGTATACATTGCCATGCAGGCCAACAATGTACAGTGGCCTTTATTCAGATCTGACGCAGTACAAATTGGTTCTCAAAATGGACAAAACCATGTGCACTGCAGGTGGGGCAGAGAGAGTTAAATTTGGGTGAGGTGTGTTGAAACTGAAATCTAAATTGCAGTGTAAAAATAATGCAGCCAGTATTTACCCTGCACAGAAACAAAATAACTCACACAAATCTAACTCTCTCTATACATGTTACATCTGCCCCACCTGCAGTGCACATGGTTTTGCCCATTTTGAGAACAAATTTGTACTACGATCAGATCTAAATAAGGGCCAGTATACGTTACTGCCGCCACTGGCCACCAATTTTCTTTTAATGGTGGTAGCGTATACACGTAACTCCCCCTTGGCAATGAGCACCTTAGGCTCTGGCATCGAGCATGAAGATGCTAGCATTGAACAAGAAACCCCTAGCAATTAACATGTAGGAAAGCAGTACTAATGTGGCATAATATGTAATCATACCTCCCAACTTTCGCAGATCAGCAGGAGGGACGTTGCTGCTGCGCGCCGGAGGCGAGTAAAAAAATTTTGGGGGCGTGACCTAATTTGGGGGCATGGCCTATACTCGCGGCTCCCCCGCGAGGCCACGCCCCCAAAATTTTTTTACTCGCCTCCGGCGCGCAGCAGCAACGTCCCTCCTGCTGATCTGCGAAAGTTGGGAGGTATGATTACATATTATGCCACATTAGTACTGCTTTCCTACATGTTAATTGCTAGGGGTTTCTTGTTCAATGCTAGCATCTTCATGCTCGATGCCAGAGCCTAAGGTGCTCATTGCACTGCCGCCCGCGGGTGGGACAGCGGGACAGGCCCTGACAATCGGGACTGTCCCGATAAAATCGGGACTGTTGGGAGGTATGTGTAATAGCCATTCCGGTGTGTGATATAATATGTAATGGGCATCACGGTGTGTTGCATAATATTTAATGGCATCACCGTGTGTGGCAATATGTGTAATAGGTATTATGGTATGTGGCTTTATTCTAGTTCACTCTTTCTGACAAAGGGGCCCATTTATCATGATCGCATTTACAATTGTATGACATTGGACAGTATCGCGCGATATCGCGTTGCATCGCATACCATCGGATGCCTTATGGTATGCGATGCGATGGGCGCCGCCAAAATACACAAGTATTAGATAATTAGAGTATGCCGACCACTCTTAGCTGTCAACTTAGTCACTGTGGACCATAATGCTGCTTTCAGACCGCATAACTGGCTTTGACCCTGTATTTGGAAACGTTTCCAAAAACGGGTCTGCCAGATAAAACCCCTTTCACACCGCAGCACTTAAACGGTATATTACCGTTTAAGTGCCGATTTTTTGACACTGGCAGACCCGTTTTTGGAAACTTTCCAAATACAGGGTCAAAGCCAGTGCAGCCTTCAGCCCTCCCCTCCGTGCAGCTCCCCCCCCCCCCTCGCGTGTCGACCGAGAGCATGTCGACGCCCCCGCGCATGTCGACGCCCCCGCGCATGTCGACGCCCACCGCGCGTGTCGACGCCCCCCACCCCGCGTGTCGGCGCCCCCCCCCCCGTGTCGACTTACCCCGTGCCGGTACCTCCGTTGTGGACTGCAGCTCAGTATGCTCGGAAAGCACTTATGAAAAAAGTGTCTTCCAGAAAATGGCTGCCCCATAGGAAACCATGTTTAAAAAAACTGTCTTCCGTATGGGGGGCAGCCATTTTCTGAAAGACACTTTTTTCATAAGTGCTTTCCGAGCATACTGAGCTGCAGTGCCGGGAACCACAACGGAGATACCGGCACGGGGTAAGTCGACACGGGGAGGGCGCCGACACGCGCGGGGGCCGTCGACACGCGCGGGGGGCGTCGACACGCGCACGGGGGTGTCGACACGCGCGGGGGGGGCTCCAGTGCTGTGAATACTTAATGAGCGCTCATTAGGTATTCACTGTGCTGAATTTAGGACCCAGCTCATTGGCTGGGTCCTAAATACCGTTTCTGAGCCGATTTTTGCGCTAAAATACCGGTTCAGAAACGGGTAGGACCCTGCATTTTAACCGGTTAGAAAAAACGGCATTTTCTAACCGGTTAAGTGGGACTGGACCTTTCAGACCGCACACATTACCGTTTTAAAACGGTAAAAAAACGGCAATTTACCGTTTAAAAAGTGCGGTCTGAAAGGGGTATAAGTGATGCTGCTTTCCCACTGCAGACCAGTTTAAAGTACTGGTAATCTTAAATGGTATTTAAAACGGTATTAGCATTCCCACTGCAGCAGATTACCGTTTTAAATACCATTTAAGTACCATTCCCATTGCAGTGAACCTGTATAATGTAGAGTGCCTAACTCCCCCCCTTCCCCCAGTGTAAAGAGTGCCTAATCCCCCCCCAGTGTAAATAGTGCCTAACCCCCCCCCCTACCTGCCCTGTGCCCCCACCTTTCCTCCCCTTGTACTTACCTGTGGGCAGTGGGGGTCCATGCAGGGTACAGGCAGTCCCAGTGCCTGATGAGACCTAGTAGTTCTCACTTTTCGCATATGTAATGAGTGCACGTGCATACTAATGAGCCGCTCATTTCATATGCGCATATGTAATTAGCGGCTCATTAGTATGCACGTGCACACATTACACATGCACAAAGTGCGAACTACTAGGTTTCATCAGGCACTGGGACTGCCTGGAGGCTAAATAACGTTTAAGAGGCATTCCCACTGCCTCTTAAACGTTATTTAACCGTGTAGGACTCTGCTTTGAAAACGGGTTGAAATACCGTTTAACTTTAAACGGTATTTCAACTCTGGCGCTTTCCCACTGCAGCCTTAAACGGTATTTTGCCCTCAAAAATCGGCAATATACCGTTTTAAGGCTGCAGTGGGAAAGGGGCATGACTGTTGACCTAGAAATTGTCGAGTCGACCCAGGGACCGCATACCGCTAATAACAGCTATATACCGTAACAACTATAGCAGCAGCGCAGTGCCCAGCACCGTGCACACAAAACATAACAGTCCCCGGGACAGACAGCAGCTGCTTCACTTTCACTTTCACTTCAGAAACTTCCTGCCAATGCCATCAGGGAGGTGTGTGAGTGACAGGGATAGTGGCCAATGGCGCCTACGGCAGTGTGTGCACAGCACCAATCCGCTCCCGGGGACCGCCACCTCCTCCACCTCCCGCTGCTGCTGCTGCACTCACTTCCTCATGTCCGCAACTGCCGGGGAGCGGCGGCATCATCCAGCGGCAGCCGCGGTAACATGAAGGGGGACCTGCGCCACAGATACGTCTCCTTCTACCAGTCTCGGAGCCACGAGGGGGACATGTCGCTGTGCGACAAGCTGGACGCGGACGCTCAGCCGCTGCCCTGCGATCCTCCTGCGACTGCTCCGTACTCCTCCTGCGTCCTCAGGGAGAACCTGCTGCGGAGCACGGAGCAGCGCAGGGCAGCGGTGCTGAGGTGCACGGCCAAGGCGCTGGCCATCCTAGAGCTCATCTGCGTCAATCTGTTCGTGTGTCCGTGGAGGAAGGAGATCCGGACACTGAAGGTGAGGACACGGTGTGTGGTGTACAGTGTTCCCCAGGGTCACACATGCTGGCCATACACCAGTATATGTTGTATACACATGCTGTAACTGGCCATACACCAGTATATGTTGTATACACATGCTGTAACTGGCCATACACCAGTATATGCATACCCTCCAACATTTCCAATGAAAAAATCTGTACAGGCCAGGGGGTGTGGCCATATATAGAGGCGTGGCCATTTGTAAAGGGGTGTGGCCATGACCCTTTTATTTAACATTACACATCACACTTAAAAATACATCCCGGGCTGGCTGTCCCTACCTAGAACAGTCCCGTCGGCTGTGTCCGGCCGGAAGAACACAGGTTCCATTACTCCCCGCTGTCAGTTTCTCCATCCTGCGGCAGATTAGGCCGCACGTTGGTGACGTCACGCTGGTCATTCTCTGATCCCGGCAGCAGCGGCTTGTGCTTTGGTGGATGGGGGGGCGGTGTGGGGAGGGGAGAGGACTACACATTCAGTCACTGGCTCCCCACAGCCATGACGTCCCACAACAGGAGTCTCTGAGCAGGGGGAGGCGGTCCTGCCATGTCCCACCGCCGTTCACCCTGGGAGATGTAGTCCTGGCCGGCTGCTCCCCCACGCTCCCTGGGAAGCAGCCGGCGATGTTATGAACTACATCTCCCAGAGTTAGCCAGAAAATCGGTACAATCTATACAGTTCGTTTTAGCCGGTACAGACTGTTAAAAAACGGTACTGTACCGGCTAAAACGGTACAGTTGGAGGGTATGGTATATGTTGTATCCTATATTATCTGATGGTAGGTGATGCCATCAGTATATATGCCTTTAATAAGGGGCCTGATTCAGACCTGTTTGCTAGCCAGCATATATTAGCAGCCTAGCCAACAGGTTAGTGCCGAACACAGGCCCACGCCACACTAGAATGCGAGTGGATGTGGCCGCAAGGAGGACAAATGTTTCGATGGTCGCACATGCGCAAACCCCAAATATCGTCCAGGGAAGCAAATTCAGACCTGAAAGAGGTCTGAATCGCAACTGCCTAATGCAGGGAAAGGCTAGTTGCAATTGCATCTGTGCAACAGCAGCGGTTACGTGAGACCGCTGCCTGCGGGGGCACCACCGCCATCATTCCATTGACATTGGCTATCACACAACCACCCCAGTAACGGTCCGGACACACCTGCCTTGTGCGGACAGCACTCCCCCGAAGTGATGCATCACTACTGTCAATCATATTACGATCGTATGCTTCCAGGATGCGTACACACACTGCAGAAGTCCGAAAATCACCCGGTTACAATTTTCGGACTTCTGTGATGCTGAATACTGCCCGGCTCGGATGCGATCTACCAGATCTGTTCTGCAGCCGGTGCAACTCGCGGTCTCCGTTGCGATGCACATGGGACCGCACATCGCATCGCTGTCAATGATATGCAATTTGGATGATTTTCATGTGATTGATTGCCACAACCGCATGTAAACCGCCTAGTGTATGGCCAGCTTTACACCGGCAGTGAAGTTGCAGGCCGTTGGATTGACCCCTATGAATTTTATTTTGCTTTGGATTCTAACTTTATTATTTAAAATTCTACCAGCCCTTTTTATTGGGTGCCGGGTGACACTCCAACAGTCGGGATTCCGATGGCCAGTAGTCCATCATCGGAATCCTGACTGGGAAATGTCAGGATCCTGTCTGACAGGGACTATTCTCCCTTATGAGGGTCCAGGAGCTTGCAGCGTGGCAAGCATAGTGAGACCACAAGAGGCTTCATAGCACTCGCACCCTGTCTGAGTCCTGCCAGTCGGGATACCAATGTTGGACCAATGACCATCAGAATCCCGACTGTCTGAGGGTCATACCACACCCTACTTACTGGAGTTTGGCTAGATTTCTTTTCAGGGACAATTTAAAGAGCACCTGTCACAGTAAAGGCAGCCATGTTGTTGGCCGATCTGATGTTCAGGAGACTGCATCCTATTAACACACTAGAAACCAATGACATCTCTAACGCTGTACACGATTACTGTTCAACACCTTCAGTGGTTGGTTTTTCTGGGGCAGGAGTACCTAAATAGGACAGGTTTTTTCTGTCCCAGAAAAACTGTCCACTGATGGGGTAGATGAGTCCCAGCGCTCCCCTCCTGTGACCCCCCAGCCCCTCCGCTCCAGTGGTCCTCAGCGGAGCTCCCCGGACGGCTCGGGAGGACTCGGACGCCCAAACACCCGAGCGATCCCGAGTCCCCCGAGCCGTGCCGAACATCCCCAAGCCTGCCGCCGTCTCTCCCGAAGTAATGGCGGCGGCAGGGGAAGGTGAGGCCGGGGTGGGGTCTAGTGGGGGTCGCTGGTGAGGTGATGCGCCAGTGGTGCACACCTGTAGATTTGTGGCATGCCTGGAAATTTTGACTGGCCGCTGAAGGGTTTAATACGTCTGGTAAGCATTCGCAGAGTACTGCTTCCTAGTCGAATGATCGACCATTCTTCTGAATATTGGTTCCTTCAATTTGCTGAGCAAACATTTACAGCAGAGTGCCCGATAGAAAGCATTTACAGCAGAGTGCCCGATAGAAAGCATTTACAGCAGAGTGCCCGATAGAAAGCATTTACAGCAGAGTGCCCGATAGAAAGCATTTACAGCAGAGTGCCCGATAGAAAGCATTTACAGCAGAGTGCCCGATAGAAAGCATTTACAGCAGAGTGCCCGATAGAAAGCATTTACAGCAGAGTGCCCGATAGAAAGCATTTACAGCAGAGTGCCCGATAGAAAGCATTTACAGCAGAGTGCCCGATAGAAAGCATTTACAGCAGAGTGCCCGATAGAAAGCATTTACAGCAGAGTGCCCGATACAAGCAATTGGACTGCACTGATATACAGTAGGGGCCTTTATATTACTATGCCATGGCAGGACTCGGTCGCTCCAAGTGTTTTTAGTGTTCCTTTCTTCATTAACACGTGTATTATTCACAAAACGATGCAAATAAGATGCACAGCAGCATTTGTAGTAAGCTGACCCCTGAATGTGGCTAGCCTGTAGCCACTTCACACAATTTTGTTTTAACCTTGGGGTCTATTCACGAAGCAGTAAAAAGAGAAGTGAGCCTGTGCAGACGTTGCCCATGACAACCAATCATCTTTGAAGTAACTTATCCTATTTTATTACTTGATGTGGACTAGATTGTTTATTATCCCCCTATCGGTAAAAAGAACGATTGTTAATACTGACTATACAGCTTTGCTATATACAGTTGCTGTGTGCAAACTTCCAAGTTTGAGTCCTGGTCACTACCAGATCGCTTCCTCCTACGGTTTCATTGTTCTCCAATTTAGCAGGAAGTGGCTCTGAAGAGAATTTGACTCTGACTTTGAACACACAGCAGGCACAGATATATTGGTATATTATAGTCTCACAAGTGGAAGGAACATAGAGGAACTAATTTCTCTGTTTTTCCTCTTAACGACTAATGGATGACGCAAAACATAATATATTCCCCCAGACCACACAGGACCTCTTTTAAGAAGCATATTTAATAAGGACTGATATTTTTGTTATAACTTGATACTACATTAGTAACAGGTCGCTACTATTTCACAACGGCGGGGAATCAGGAATATTAAAGAGGTTTAAGAATCTCTATTGCTGACCAAAAACTGTCAGTATCAAAAGGTTCCCTGATTCCCAGATGGATTGACGATCATCAATGCCAGGTCAGGGAAACAGATTAGATATATTGGGGCCTTAATCTGAAATGCTGCTTTCACCAATCAGCTCCTTCTATTTTAAAAACACATTAGCTCATTGGTAGCAGCACCATTAGCAACAGGTGATATCACGCCTCTAAGTACTCTATATTCAGTTGTAAATGCCTTCGAGAATTACCATCATGGAAAATTTTATTTATTTAGTGTCTTACATAGCGCAGCAGATTCCGTTACAGTGTCTTACATAGCGCAGCAGATTCCGTTACAGCGTCTTATATAGCGCAGCAGATCCGTTACAGCGTCTTATATAGCGCAGCAGATTCCGTTACAGTGTCTTACATAGCGCAGCAGATTCCGTTAGTGTCTTATATAGTGCAGCAGATTCCGTTATAGTGTCCTATATAGCGCAGCAGATTCCGTTACAGTGTCTTATATAGCGCAGCATATTCCGTTACAGTGTCTTATATAGCGCAGCAGATTCCGTTACAGTGTCTTATATAGCGCAGCAGATTCCGTTATAGTGTCCTATATAGCGCAGCAGATTCCGTTACAGTGTCTTATAAAGCGCAGCATATTCCGTTACAGTGTCTTATATAGTGCAGCAGATTCCGTTACAGTGTCTTATATAGCGCAGCAGATTCCATTACAGGTTCTTATATAGCGCAGCAGATTCCGTTAGTTTCTTATATAGCGCAGCAGATTCCGTTACAGTTTCTTATATAGCGCAGCAGATTCCGTTAGTTTCTTATATAGCGCAGCAGATTCCGTTACAGTGTCTTATATAGCGCAGCAGATTCCATTACAGCGTCTTATATAGCGCAGCAGATTCCGTTACAGTTTCTTATATAGCGCAGCAGATTCCGTTAGTTTCTTATATAGTGCAGCAGATTCCGTTAGTGTCTTATATAGCGCAGCAGATTCCGTTACAGTGTCTTATATAGCGCAGCAGATTCCGTTAGTGTCTTATATAGCGCAGCAGATTCCGTTACAGCGCCTTATATAGCGCAGCAGATTCCGTTACAGTGTCTTATATAGCGCAGCAGATTCCGTTACAGCGTCTTATATAGCGCAGCAGATTCCGTTACAGCGTCTTATATAGCGCAGCAGATTCCGTTACAGTGTCTTATATAGCGCAGCAGATTCCGTTACAGTGTCTTATATAGCGCAGCAGATTCCGTTAGTGTCTTATATAGCGCAGCAGATTCCGTTACAGCGCCTTATATAGCGCAGCAGATTCCGTTACAGCGCCTTATATAGCGCAGCAGATTCCGTTAGTTTCTTATATAGTGCAGCAGATTCCGTTAGTTTCAAAAGGTGCCCACACACGCACCGATCCCGGCGGTGCGATGCTATGCGATGGGGTGCGCGCTCCCGCGGCACCTCATCGCACAGTACAAAAAGTATGTGCTGCACATACTTTTTGTACTAGCTTTTTATCGCATGCACAAAGCATACGATGCAATGCTATGTGTGCTAGTTAAGCACAGAACGCACGCCGGGATCGATGCGTCTGTGGGCACCTTTATATAGTGCAGCAGATTTCGTTGCGCTTTACAATAGTAGACAGTTCTTGGGATAAGCATATTGATATCCTTACAAAAAAATAAGGATCAAATATGGTTTGAGGTAACATGTTTAAAAAAGGGGCAGACTAGATGGGCCAAGTGGTTCTTATCTGCTGTCAATTTCAAATTCTAGTGATAAAACAAACTGACAACAGACAGACTTGGAGGTAGGAGGGCCCTGCTGCAAGCTTACAATCTATAGGGATATAGAAGGGAAACACAAGGACAGGCACCAGTAATAGCATAGCAGTCCCCCCAAGTTACAAGTCCAGAAGGGAAGCTATATAATACATAAGTGCCTCAGAGGGTTATGTGTGCGGTATATAAATATGATAGGCTTGCCTGAAGAGGTGAGTTTTCAGGGCACACTTGAATGTTTGGAGGCTAGTGGAGTGTTTTATTGTGCGTGGAAGGGCATTCCATAGGGTGGGAGCAGCCCGATGAAAGTCCTGTAATAGTGAATGGGAGCTGGTGATCCGTGCAGAAGAGAGACGCAGATCTTGTGCAGAGCGGAGTGGTCGAGATGGGAGATATTTTGTGAGAAGTAAAGAGATATAAGCTGGTGCAGTATGGTTTATAGTTTTATATGCAAGTAGAAGTGTTTTATATTGAATACGGTAAGATACAGGCAACCAGTGGAGGGACTGGCAGAGCGGATGGATCAGCAGACGATGAGCGTCTTGCTAGGAAGATCAGCCTAGCAGCAGCATTTAGAATGGATTGTAGTGGTGAGAGTCTGTTCTTGGGAAGACCAGTTAGGAGACTATTCCAATAATCAATACGGGATATGAGTGCATGGATAAGAGACTTGGTAGTGTCTTGTGTGAGATAAGGTTGTATTTTGGATATGTTTTTTAGATGCATGTAACATAATTTGGAGACCATGAGGACTGCCTAACATTTCGGGGTCAGACCTGGACTTAGACAACCCTTTTTGTTATAACCTTTCTGTAGACAAAGTATTGCTATCAAATTCTTGCCGTTTCCTCGTGATTGTAAAAATGAAATATTGTTTCTTGCAGAAATTTACGGGAACTTTTATCTATTTTGTTGAACCTGTAATTCCAAAGAACACCATAAGCCAGATTCTTCAAAGAGTGGGGTACTCCATAGACACAGAAACCGCATATATAATTGGTGGACTAATAAACACTGAAGAGGCCAAACAGGCTGCTTTTGAATTATATCTGTCTAGAATTCAGTGTGAAGAGCTGATTTCGCTAATCGCTGAAAATCAAACAGACCGCGTCAATCTCTTTATTAACGGGGACAACGCAGAGCGAAGGCATGAAAGCGAAAATATAGGACTTCCTCTTACAAGCGATTGTAAACTTGCTAGCATTACAGAAATTGAGGGCATAAATAAATTAAATGATAATAAAACTGAATCTGAGAATGATGACTCTAGAGAGTTTTTGCAGACATCGGACATATACGCTTCTCCCAAAAACAGCGACGATGGCATCTGTGAGTCTTCTGCCAAGCACTTAAACTGCAGTTATGACAAATACTATGACAGTGATGAGTTCCTTAATAAATACAGTGACCTCAATTTGGCCAAGCAGCCAATCTTGTCTTTACAGAACAGACAAATCAATATTAAACTCAAAGAGTGGCGAGATGATCGGGTACAGCTCGCACATGAAGGACCAAACTCTGTAAAACCACCTACCCCTGAATTGTTTACTAAACAACCCATATCGGACACGGCTAAAGACCAACCACTTGTAGCTGATTCAAGTTGTGGCCAAAAAAGTAGAAGTGTTGATGTTGGGAACTATACGGATGTGCAGAGTAACCTGGACTCTAGGAGGCCACTCGTACATAGTGAGTCTCCTGTCGAATTCAATATGCCAAATATACAAGGACCATCGGAGCGTTTAGTAAATAAACTCAAGATGGGAAACATGGACGAAGAATTGTTGGCTTACCCTGTTGAAGAAACTTCACCTCCAGATCCCGTAGACTTTTCCAGTGGCAACGATTTGTGGCAGTCAAAGTGGATACTCCACAAAAGCAAAGATGCAGTGGATGGGACCAAAAATCCAGCATCTACACCTGGTTCCTCAACACCAAATGCCACCAGTAAGGCGGCAGAAGGGGCTACATGTATTGAGAATTTACATAGACTCAGAGAGCCTCCAAGCTCCACTTACATTCCACCAGGAGTAGTAGAGAGGCAGTGTTTGAGGATCACTGATATACAGCCGGAAGATAATCACTTTGAGGTGCCTTCTCGATCCGGAGACATGGATCTGGTCAATGAGACTTATAACATGAATGAGGATACCAGGGAAGGCTTTGTGATGATTACCAGGAAAGAGTCTTTCCAACACTGAATTGTGGTCTTATGCACTAAAGCAGGCATGTCCAACGTTGGCCCTCCAGATGTTGTGAAACTACACATCCCAGCATGCTATTAGAGAATGCTAAAACTATTGCAAAGAATGCTGGGAATTGCAAAGAATGCTGGGATATGTAGTTTCAAAACATCTGGAGGGCCAACGTTGGACATGCCTGCACTAAAGGGTCACTCCAATTACACACAATGTATGCCAGGCTTCTGGTGCTGATGACTTAAGGATTTTTTGTTTGCAGTGCTGTAGGACTGCAAACAAAGTATTATACCCCTTTTAGACGTGCTACCCGGGAATTACCCGGCATTCTGACTGCTGGGTCATTTTTTTTATAGCAGCAAATTACCGGGCGAAACAGTTCTACCTGGTAATTTGCTAAAAAAACATCGGTTTTCCTTATGTCTGAAAGGGTCAACCCGGGTCGAGAATCCCGGGTCCTCAACCCAAGTAAATAAAAGAGTCGGAGCGCCAGGTTTTAACACCCGGGTTGACCCTTTCAAACATACCAAAATCCCGGGTTGATGCACGTTCAGGTGCAAAAACCTGGGATTTTGGAGTGTGTCTGAAAGGGGTAATTGTGCCCAAGAAGGGGCAGTGCAGGCTTTGAGTTTGGGTGCCATTGCCATGATTCAGCTGCACGCCCTTCATGAGTAATTGGATTGACCCATAAAAGATAGCGTATTCTAACATTAATAAAACTTAGAACCTTCAAATTGGGCAGTGACACTTTCTGTAATGGGGTTTTATCTGCTAATACAGATGTGATGCAAGGTTCAAAGGTTATAGTCCAGAAAATAGGCACTTGATTGATTTTTTTTATTTTTTATTATTGGCATAGAAGAAATAAATAATAGATGTATTATGTACTTTTAATTTGGTGGACAGCATTTTGTAAATGGCAAAAATGGTTCCATAGGGTCACCTACACAAAAACTATGGTGTCCATTAATAAATATGCTCCTTTATTATATTATAGTACTGTACAGATACATTTGTACCCAATAACCTGCAGCTGAAAGTATTGTCACAATTAGTGTTTATTCTGGCCCCCTGCATCTTTGGGGATGCGGTCATTTGATCTACAGCATGCAGGTAGACATTCATTAGGTCGACATGGTTCTAGGTAGAAAGGTCACTAGGTCGACACTGAAAAGGTCAACATGGGGTTTTTCACTGTTTTTTTTTGAGCCAACATGTGCGGACAGGCGGTATTTCATGTCCTACCATCCACTAGGGCGTGGTGGGAGAATAAAATAGTGTGCCCGAAGCATGGCGAGGCACCGTGCCCGAAGCATGGCGAGTGCAGCGAGGGGAAGCGGTGCACTTTAAACTGTGTCCATGTCGACTGTGTTGACATTCTGGTAAAAAAACAGTGAAAAACCCCATGTCGACCTTTTGACTGTCGAACTAATGACCTTTCGACCTTTTCCCATGTTGACCTAATGACTGTCGACCATCATGCTGTAGACCAAATGATCCCAACCCCATTTTTGAATACTTGAGCAGTTCCTCTTCCCTGCCTGTTGTCTCTCTGTGTCAGGGGTAGCCAACTCCAGTCCTCGAGAGCTACCAACAGTTCACGTTTTATAGCCTACCTCGCAGGTACACAGGTGTACTCATTACTCACTGACACATTTTAATGGAGCTAAATACTTCACTTGTGATTCTGTGACGAGACATGGAAAACGTTAACTGTTGGTAGCTCTCAGATCTTTTAAAATGTGTCAGTCAGCAATGAATGCACCTGTGCACCTGCTGGGTGACCGGTAAAACATGAACTGTGTGAGGTCCTGAGGACCGAGTTTTAGACCACTGATATACCCTAATTGTTGTTCAAAGGATGGAGTTACGGAAGTGAGAAAAGTGAATGAAAGTACAGGGTAAGTAAATGAATGGCTTTAAATCACAGATACGGCTTTCCTTATTGTAGGATGGCGGCCAAACTTAGTCCCTCTATACCAGTGATGGCTAACCTTGACACTCCAGCTGTTGTTGGACTACACATCCCAGCATGCCCTGCATCAGTTTTGGCTTGGCCAAATAGTAAAACTGTAACAGGGCATGCTGGGATGTGTAGTTCAACAACAGCTGGAGTGTCAAGTTTAGCCATCACTGCTATATAGAGACTTTTGATCCCTATGAAAAAAGGGATGCGGTCAATTTACCTACAATCAAAATCCCGACTGTCAAAATACCGACAAGGTCAAAATACCCAAATGATTTTTTTTCATTGAAACCGACTTGTACATACTTTACCATCCCAGTGGACATGGAGGGGGAATATAATAGTGTCCCGATCGCAGCGAGGCACCGTGCCCGAAGCACGGGGTTCATGTCGACCTATGTCAACATACAGACCCCAAAAAGTATGAAAAATGTGTAATTTTTGACCTGTCTATATTTTATATTTAGGTATTTTAACCATGTCGGTATTTTGACTGTCGGGATTGATTGTAGGTAAATCATACCGAACCCTACAAGCACTACCCATGCACACTGCCGCCAGGACAGAAACCGTATGTGTCCTTCAGTTTCCTTTCTTGTGTAATGTGCAGACTCCGGTTGTTTTCCTGCACCACTTATTAGGTTCTCCGTCTCTGTGAGGCATCAGTGTGACACCTTCTCCCATCTAGTGGAAGGCCAAGAAGATCCAGCAGAGCAAAGTAGCCAAAACGTCTCCAACATTCAATCGCTCCTGTGAGAATATCACTTTAATATTGGCCAGTTGTATGTTATACATCAGTCAGTAGGGCTGTGGTTTATTACGTTGGCCTTTACCAACTTATCACCATTTAGTCTACCTTTTGGTCTAGAATAACATTAGCTAAATAAACAATAATACAGCTGGTGCTGAAGGATATAAAGGTTTCAATGATTTTGGCTATATAGTCAAAATCGCAGTGTTTGGCCGCATCTGATCCTGATGTGCATCCCCCCCGGTATCGGAACCAAAAGTAGAAATAGACTGTGCAGCAGTTGGAATGAGGTGGCCCCTGCTCCCCCACTTTGTCCCTCCCTGCCAGCTAATGCCGGATCTCACCATGTTCACACACCATTAGTTTGTGTTTTATAACACTATCTACAGTCCGGTCAGTTAGTAAGTTGTCTGTGTGTAGGCTAAACTACACTCGTCTGTATTGGTTAATAGGTGAAGAATATGCAGGTGTAGGTGGTCATCGTTCCACCCATTTTTCCATGTATCTGATCCAGTATGGTGGTCAGCCATTGTATGGTATACATATATAGTCAGCAGCAGCCAGTGTTCTCCAGCATAGCATCAAATAATCCACGATACACACACAGGTGATCAGCAAACCTTTCTATTTCTGTCTGAGGACTTATTTGCTTACAGTAACCTGTGATCTGTCCAGCTGCTGGTGATGAGGATGAATTTTCTTTCCTAGTCTAGATACATGGCAGTGGGTCAGTGGAGGGTTGGTTGTTTTGTTCCATGTGGAATGACAGGTAAGGATACCCCTTTACAAGGCTGAGAAGTGGGTGATTTTGCACCCACCGCCAGCGCTTCCATCCAGAGAAATGATCCCCTTTCCCTGACTTTCCAGCATGGCACTATAGGTAAGTCTATATGCCTTACCTCCTGGCACCATCACCTTCCTATACCCTGGTAAGCACAATGCCCATACCTTTCATTGTGTATCCCTGTCCACAAACTACATGCAAGTTTTACCTTTCAAAACCTAACGCCACATTTGCAAATCTTAAACTGGGCATAGATTAGGCAACTTCCCCTCAGGGAAATCACCTGCAATCCCCCGTGAGCCGCCTAGGCCCTTACCAGGGAGCAGGATTGCACGTAATATAAGTGATTTAGCAGATTGTTTCTGCAGTCGGAGTGACTCACAGGCTTTGGCGCAATGCTCACAGGTCTGCGTTTCGCATCTGCCCTATCCATATAGGGCACCTTTCATGTGATTGATTGCCGTAATCGCCTGAAAAGTGCCCAAATTGCATGTAAATTGCCTTAGTGAGTGTATGGGGCCTTTATTTGGCAAATTTTATCTCAACACAAGCAAATACTTCCCAAAATCAGTACCAATCCTTCAGACCATACATTATCGCGTATAGCACTTATTTAATCAACTGAATATTCACATCACTCGTTTCCTTACCCCCATGTGATATGGATGCCATAATTGTTTTCTTTTATCTTCTGTTCCCATATCAACCTATTCCAACAACTTCAGGATCAGATGCTTTTCTCAATTAATTTACCCCCCCTCCCCCCCCAAAAAAAATAATAATTAAGGGTTGAAAGCCTAATCATCCAGGTTATTAATGTCTACGTACCTGGATTACCTGCACACACTGGCCAATATTCAATGCCTCATTTTCTCTCTGAAAAAACTATTCAATGGAGACAGTTCGCTGCAAGCGAACAGCGAATGTCTGACGATTCACAGAGTGCGAATCGCAGCAATTCGTCATCGTTTTTCAATGGGGTTTTTAGTCCAATTCGCCAAGAGTGTATTTAATGCTCAAATGGAGAACTGCTTTCACCAGTGATTTTCACCGTGATTCTCCGTTTTGCATTCAACATCTTTTAAAGGTGAACACAACACACCAAAGACAGACAGACACCTAAACATGCTCTAAAACAGTGGTTCCCAACCCTGGTCCTCAAGTACCCCCAACAGTGCACGTTTTGCAGGTCTCCACACAGAATCAGTGAAATAATTAGCTCCACCTGTGGATCTTTTAAAATGTGCCTGAATAATCTGCACCTGCTGGGTGACCTGGAAAACGTGCACTGTTGGGGGTATTTGAGGACCAGGGTTGGAAACCACTGCTCTAAAAGAAAAGATCATTCATTACCTCAATCATACATCATGTAAACACAGATGTCACTTTGGGGGTTATTCTGGTTCACTTGCAAAGGCACAATCACACTCTAATGGACAAAACCATATGCACTGCAGGTGGGGCTGATGTAACATGTGCAGAGAGAATTAGATTTGGGTGTTTTATTGTTTATGTGCAGGGTAAATACTGTCTGCTTTATTTTTACACTGCAATATAGATATTAGTTTGAAATACACCCCCCACCTAAATCTAACTCTCTCTGCACATGTTACATCAGCCCCATCTGCAGTGCACATGGTTTTGTCCGTTAGAGAGTGATAGTGCCTTTGCGAGTGAACCAGAATAACCCCCTTTGTAAGGAGCCTTGTTTCTCTCAAGCACCTCCATTAACGAACTACAAGGAAGTTCTGCGGAGTGTAAAAGCCAAAGGGGGAGATTGATCAATCTTGGAGATAAAGTGGTGGTAGGTATGGTGGTGGTTCCAATTGTCCACATGTTTTATAAGCCAACATACTGGTTTTGCCAATCACCTTTAATAACTTGTTTTGGTCCTGGACACCAATCTTAGGCACCCCTGCAAGTTTCTTGAGGTACTTCATGGACACAGATTGTGAACCACTGATTTAGAAAGTCTAACAATTCAAAAACAGAATAAGTTGCAACACGAGCTCCTAGAGAATTCAATACTAGTCTAATACAACCTGTCTCCTCAAGCATTGTTAGGCAGAACTATAGTAGGGTGTGGTGGAGAACTCATAGACATATGTCTTAGTTCATTATTGCCTTGGTCGCAAGTGCAGGATACATCTTTAAGTCTCGAGAATGTTGGAGTATTAGAATTTGGGTCAAAAATCAAACCAGACTCTCCCTTGTCCCAAGAAAAGGAGGTGCTATCACTCTGTATAGCAATGCAGCGTCAGATCACACACATCAGGCGGCTTGCGACACCAAAAGGGGTGTTCAAGCCGTACGGCGCAGAGGTCAAGAAATCTCCATGCATTTTTATTTATTTTTCTAAAATACTTCCTCTATATATCTCTATATATCTCCCACTTCCTCATTAGGTTTCCCCTGTTTGCTCTCCTCCCCTAAAAGAGCTTATAAACATTATATTGTGGTTGTAACTACACATTTTGTCACCTTCCCTCATATTTTTCCCCAATATCTATGCATATACAGTACACTCACACTTTAATAGAACTCATTTATATAGGAAAAAAAAAAAAAAGCTATGAAATTTGACCAAGCAGCAGAACAATATATTAAAAAGCATGGAATATGTTTTCTCCTGCCCCTCTGTTACTGCTCTTCTCTTAACGTAAATAATAAAAAAAAAAACGGTACTTCTTTACTTTCACGGCACCACTAGATTAGGACAGATAGGATATCGCGGGCATTGAATGCACTAAAAAATCGGGTGCGACGCGATGCACGCGATTTCCCATAGGGACCAATGTTAAATTTCTCAATTGACCCGATTTTACTGTTCAATGCCTCAATTGACACGATTTTTCCATAGGAAACAATGTTAAATGGCCCACAGAGGCCAAATAGCCACCCTGAAGTGTGAAATGGCCCCCACAATTGTTAACGCCACCCCATGATCAACGTGAACCCGAAGCGTGGCGAGCCCGCGAGGGGCGGCGGTACGCGTCCTACGACCTTTTCATACCCCCACTATCCACGTCGGCGTGGAGTTGAGAATAGAATAGTGTGGCAAGCGCACAGTAGTGAATAGTGGGGGTATGAAAAGGTCGGAGGACGCGTACCGCCGCCGCTCGCCACGCTTCGGGTTCACGTTGATCATGGGGTGGCGTTAACAATTGTGGGGGCCATTTCACACTTCAGGGTGGCTATTTGGCCTCTGTGGGCCATTTAACATTGTTTCCTATGGAAAAATCGTGTCAATTGAGGCATTGAACAGTAAAATCGGGTCAATTGAGAAATTTAACATTGGTCCCTATGGGAAATCGCGGGCATCGCGTCACACCCGATTTTTAGTGCATTCAATGGCCGCGATGCCCGCGATTTCTAGTGGCGCCGTGAAAGTAAAGAAGTACCAAAAAAACATTATATATATATTTAAATTGCAGGGGGGATCCGGCTCTCCCTGGACAAAGGCTGCTGCGCTGGGTGCCCGTATCTAGCACATAAATATAAGTACTGTACCGCTTTCTCTTCTCCAAGCCAATGTTCCAGTTGTTGTCATGCACACCGGACACCAACTACCGAACCAACTGTCATTGCGGTGGCTGCACAAACTTACTATTTTCATCTTTACTGTTGTCATTTTTTGGAAAGATTACACTTTTCCTTCTCTGTATGTGGCCTGGGCATCCACCTGAGCCTTTTTGTTATCTATGCTGTTTTACATTTTGCTTGTGATGTTGGCACCACGATCATCCGTAATGTGTATGGGAAATACTATAGAGACTATAGATGTGGGTTATGCCAGAACGGTCTTAGCATCGATGATGAGACGGGGCATTTAGATTGGCAATTTTTATCAGCAGTTGATTTTATTATGTAGATTGCGGATACTTATGTAATCCTCTCTGCTGAATCTCATCAAAACTAGTACTAAGTGAATAAAGATAGCATACACAGGTTCCCTTCTTTCACTTTGTGATAGTTGGTAACATACCATGGAAGATCTACCCCAATAATATTTACTATTTCATTAGGAACACTCTTTGCTGGGCAGCTGCCTAGTTTTTCCCCCATTTAATTCGGTGCCCATACACTTGTCAGATTTCACCCGATCTTGTCGGGTCAGATGCACGGACTTGTGCGGATCGGCCATGAGCCGGTTGTCAGACCTGCTGTCCATCCAGCCTCCAACTCAGTCCGCCTCACCGTGGCGAGGGACTGGGACCCATGCGATACTTCGCATGTGAAAGGACAGCATACGATGTTTTAGGGGGGTTGGGTGGCCCATACACTGCTGAGATACAACTCAGTAGTGTATGGGCACCTTTAGGCGTAAGCCGAGACGTAATATGTGGAAATTAACCCCTTCAGTGGTAATCACGGAAATATTCCGGGCCACGCTGCGGTGCCGCAGCGGGCAGTCCCAGAAAATTTCTGACCATGCCACAAATCTACAGGTGTGCACCACTGGAGCATCACCCCACCAGCGACCCCCACCAGGCCACGCCCTCCACTGTTGTAAACCCCCCCCCCCCCCTTCGCTCCGGCGATCTTACGCCAGAGCTCCCCTGCCGCCGCCATTACTTCAGGAGAGACGGCTGCAGGATCGGGGATGTTCGGCACGGTTAGGGGGACTCAGGATTGCTTGGGTGTTCGGGCGCCCGAGTCCTCCCCGAACATCCCCGAGCCTGCCGCCTGCTGCCGGTCAGTGTGCTGCTATGACCTGAAGACCACTGGAGCGGAGGTGCTGGGCGGGGGGTGGGGGGGGGGGGGGGTGGTTCACAGGAGGGGAGCGCTGGGAGTCATCTACCCCATCAGTGGATGATTTTTCTGGGACAGGACAAACCTGTCTTATTTAGGTACTCCTGCCCCAGAAAAACCCACCACTGAAGGGGTTAAAAGCAAACTGTCTGACATACAAAGCATTGAGATATCACCTGCATTATAAAACAAATGTCACTTTATGCACATCAGTCTTAAACAAGAAGCACAAAGAAGTGTGGAAGGGCAGGATGAGTCAATGGTCCCTTATACAACACATATCCAATAATAGTAAAAACAAAATCATAGAAATAAATAACTATTACAGAAAAGTATATCCACTAGTAGCCTTACAGGGGGAATTGACATTTCTGCCCTAGAATGAGCGGGTATATTGGTCCAATGAAGCAATTTTGCACCACTGTGCTTGGCCCTATAAAATGGTCCAATCTGTGAGACACACATTCTTGTTACCGATACATCATTAGAGCCGGCCGTTCTGTGTCTGGCTGCATGCTCACTATTGTTGGTTCAGCCCACGAGGAATCTGCTCCCCATGTGTGGTGGCATTGTATACACCATAGCCGTTTGGAACCTTGTGAAGTGCAAAGTTCTTGTGTCAAGCTGAAAGGATCCTTCCACGATTGGCTTCATAGTGCTGAATCATCTCCTCCAGATCCTTATCTGCGTCTATTACCTGTGCACATAAAAACCAAAGTATACTTTCCTTGTACACAGCAATGACTTGGGACATAAATACACTTTAAGCAATAAGGAAAAGTATTTAGCTAAGACACAAATGAGGGTGGTTCCGTAAGTAAGGTAATAGGACCTCTCGTGTGTAATCCGAGCAGGTAGGCCACATCTTCCCCTCACAGGCCATTATACTGTGCCTCATATCGGCCATACTGCACCGATCAGATGTAAGGTGGCGGAAACATGGTCAAACATTGAGGTGAGACGAGTGTGTAAAGGGCACATCATCACCAACTTGCCAAGGTGTTCGGAGATCATGTCAAGACACAGAAAAGGTTTAGTAACCACTTTTGATAATAGCAGGACAGATGTTCAAGATGAGCAGCGATCAAGCTGGCCAAGAACGTCCACCACTGGCCTTCAACCACCCAAAGCCTGTTTTCATGACATGACGCGATTAGCACAAACCATGACAAGTTGGAGAGGAATTTCAGTTACTGATGTTCCCCTTTAGATGCAGAAATCTGATCACACCATGCACCTCACTATTTAATCATGTTTACACCTCGCTGCCATCTTACAACAGATGTGAGGACAAGCGTCAATCATTCCCCGATTAGAGGGCCTTATTCAGGTACGTTTTTTTTGCCATACGCAATAGTCTGTATGCTAATATGGGCAGTATCTAAAATGAGCATAGGAACTCCCACTGTCTGACAGAGTATAATTGCTGATACATCCGTACCATTGTTGCAAATTGGGTAAGAGCTGAATTCTTATGTAGACACTCTCCTGGGAGAAAGAGAGATCTCTATAGCAAGTGAGATCTCATCTGCTATCGCTGCCTGTGGGGTCATGCCACGTCTGTGTTTGTTACCACCCCCCAAATGCTGGGTGAAATGTAATCGGGTGAGATAATCCGAAAGTGAGAGATTTGGGAAGAAATCTCCAGTTTTTTAAAGCAGCAATCATTTACACTGCAAAACCAGTTTGATTTTGCAGTGTAAATGATTGCAGATTTAAAAAAACCTGGAGATTTCTTCCCAAATCTCTCACTTTCTGAATCTCTCATCCTATTACATTTCACCTGCTGTCTTCCAGTCAGTCACTTTGCAACGGATTCATTGGTGCAATCGTGATTCACATGCGTAGTATATGCACTGCGGCTTAGATGCATGCCCAATAAATAATCAGACCAATGGATATACAATAGCCGCTTTGCCATTGCACCTAAATGTGAGCCTCAAAGTCTGATCAGATCATGCCATTTACCCATTATTATTTTCCTCCAATGGTGGACACTGGGACCATGGGTGTGGGTGGAGCCATGGCAACATGCACCAAGTATACACAATTCATGTGTAAAGCTTTCTCCCCTCCTCCCCATACCTCGCCCCCAGGCCATCCGTTTTATCTTGGTTCCTCAGGGCACTGAAACGAAGTTTGGCTGTTTCCAGCCAGTTTTTCAATTTGATTAATTGTTACTTTATTTCTTACAGGAGCAGGGCCTGTGACTGTAATACTGAGTTGCATTCTGTTGCTGGGTGAACGCAGCATAAACCACGTCAAACAGGACTACATAGCATGGAGAGCCAGAGAATGCAGCTGCAGGCAGCACCAATCACAGCGCTCCGTGCATTCACCTCCACATTTTTTCTGATTAATAGATTGTGCTGTGGCCAGCAAGAAGATTCCACAAATGCATAGCAATGTCACAAGTGTGCAGCCTCAGGCGCACATAAAATCTGTGCTTTTTCACGATGCTGGTTGGTAGTGAATCAACCCCTTCCCAGGCATTCCCGAGAATTTTCCGGGCTATGCGTCAGTGCCCAGACCGGCAAACCCGGAAATTTCTAGGGATTGCCACCGTCTCCACTGCTTAGCGCCAGGATCGCTGAACGCTGCTTCAGCACTGCCTGGCTCTGGGCTGCTCGGCCACGCCTCCTCTTCCCCCCTGGGAGCAAGGCCGGGCTGCCGGGGGTATGGCCGGGAAGTGGCTGATATAGTGCTCAGCGGCGCTTCCCAGCCCCGGGAGAGACAATGGTGTGTGTTTTTTTTTTTTTAGGGAGCGTTCCCCCTAAAAAATCTCGCTCAGTGTGGGAGCGTTACCTAAAAAAAAAAAAACACCACTGAAGGGGTTAAGGAGTACTGGAATTTTTTTTTTAAATTGCAAAACACAACTTTATACAATGCTTACAAGAACAGGTGCGGGCACAGGACTCGAGGTCTGCTTAATGAGCCACTCTTCATAGAGCCCGTGAATCGCATACAGGTATTCCTGGAAGATAAAAAAATATATTTATTTTTTTTCCCGCCTTGGGGCCGATAATCAAAAATACTTTTTATTGCTGCTTGTGTTCACATCCATAATTAATAACCAGCATCCGCTGAGCCAGCAAGCCATTGTTCACCCTCACGACGCAACAATTCCTGTCAGGATGGACTGACCGGTTCTGATCCCTAGCGGAGTTTTCCCCCGATCCTCATTAACTCCTTTCTTACACTACGGTATTATTAAGTACAGTCTGTCATGTAATTACACAGCAGCTACCTGCTCCGTTACTGATCACTAAAGGAGCATGTGACCCCTTTTTATTCATGGAAGGGCTTATAAAGATCAACACTTACTTTCTGAAGGACACAATGGACAAGCGTCTTGAATAGAAGACTTGTACTTGCTACACATTATAGAGATTGCTAATGCAAACATGAATACAGAGTGTACTCCTGCCATTCAATATTGCCGCACCTATTCTATTCAGAGAGTCCCAGAAAAGGAAGGAGCGTTGTGCGGGTAAATACACAGATAGGCAAATATACATTTGCTGAAAGCCATAAACAGCTGGGAGCTCATTGAAATAAGCAGCCCTTGCTCATTGCCTATTTTATTATTACAAACACGGATGTGTCCTCAAGATTCATTTACGGCATCTCATTGGACCCGATGCGTCAGGGAATCTGTTTTTATGACTGCCGCAATGATGTATGCGGACTCGTGTAATTGTTTTTTAATTTAAAAAAAAAAGGCTGATACTTCAGTAAACACACATCATCCCCGGCGAAGGCTGTGGGCTAACACGTTGCGGCTTTTAGTGGTCTTAAAAATAATTTTACATTTGCCACACCCCTTTTTTTGTGTGGCAATGTTCCAACGTGGTGATGAGACTGAGAAAGCGTGGGTTTGAAAAGGCGCAAACAAAAACATTGACTTTGTGGCGCACTCTTGTATATAGAGATGGTATGCAATATTAAAATGTAACATTGTTCCCTTTAAAAAAAAATGGGGTCGCGTAAAGTATAAGTCATGTTATTCAAATTCACAAAGAATAAAATTGACAAAAAATGGCATCCTAATTGGACCGGGGTAGTAATCCCATACCCTCCAACATGACCCATTCCATTAGGTACAAAATGCTCTGTTCCTGGACTTCCTTATCAGTGGCAGTTGCAGAGTTGGGGCTGCAGCAAAGTCACTTTGGCAGGGAGCAGAGGTGAGGGAGGGGGGCTTCCAACTGTGGTGGGTTTTGCTGGGGCAGGACAAACCTGCCCTGGTAGGTTTGTCCTGCCCCAGCAAAACCTACCACTCAAGGGGTTAAATCTGATAATAATCCCAATCATATTGATCCAGCATTGTTTTATCTGCCATCTGAGGGCAATCTGTGGGAGCCCAATACAATCAATTTATCCAGAGTCAGTACCAAACTATGGCCCTCAAGCTGTTGTGAAACTACAAGTCCCATCATGCCTTGCCACAGTTTTGTTATTAGGGGATGCTAAAACCATGGTGAAGCATGCTGGGATGTGTAGTTTCACAACAGCTGGAGGGCCACAGTTTGGACATGCCTGGTTTATTGTGATGATGACATATCATGTGATAGATATCAGGGTACAACTCTTTTCACCAAAATAAGAAGGGGGATTACTACCTCAATTAGGATGCCATTTTTTTGTCTTATTTACACCCTGCGAATTTGAATATGACGTATACTTTACACGATGTAATTTATTTAAAAAGAAACAATAAAAGTAAAATTGTAATATTACACATCATATCTATATACAAGAGTGCGCCACAAAGCCAGTGTGTTTTTGTTTGCGTTATTTGCAAACCCACATCACCCAAATCTCGGCACAGGTTACATTTGTCCCACCTGCAGTGCACATGGTTTTGTTCATTAGCAAACCAATCTGAATCACCCCCAATGTGTTCCGGACTGGAGAAGAAGCCATTAAAGTCTTACCAGTGGTATCACCCGCTCTTCCTCTCTACACCTCTTCTTTAATCTCTGATAACAGGTTTCTGGTGATGTCCGTAAGTAAACTATAAGGGAGGAGGGGGTAACATACAATAATACAGTTTATTAGCTATCCTGGACGTCTGTTGATGCTCCAGTGAGAATACAAGAATGTGTTTACAGTCGTGGTTCCTCCCAGTGGCCCTCTGTGCAGCCACAGCTTGTACAGGAAGCACAAAAATCTAGTTCCCGTAAATAGGAAATGCAGGATTGATAAGGTCCTGAAAGCACAGGCTTATTACTCAGTAACACAGCAGCATAAAGAACCTGGGATGACGATAGTCACTGGGGACGGACTTGTGTACAATGCAAAGTACGACATATTTGCACAGATAAAGTTCATAAACACCGTGTTATCTCTGGTATGTCAGATAACCGGTGGGACGGCTTTTGTTTTGCTTTTCTACACAAACATCTGTGTTTTGAAATAATGCATTGGACAAAAATATTCTAAAAACTGTACCCCTGTGATAGGTCAATGATTGACAGGTCTATCCAGTCCTAGTTCTGTGGATCTATCTGGCGCGGAGAATGTTGGTCAGAGAGGTGTACTTTCTTTATGTGGCATTAGTCAGACCCAATAGACCATGCATGGCCCTCCAGCTGTTGTGAAACTACACATCCCAGCATGCCTTGCAATAGGTTTAGCATTTCCTAATATCAAAGCTGTGGCAAGGCATGATGGGACTTGTTGTTTCACCACAGCCGGAGGGCCGTAGTTTGGACATGCCTGCAACAGACCCTCTCTGTGCACCAGGGGCTCGAGTGATTATCTAACGACACTGGGTGGGACATTTGTAGGCAGCACCCTGGCGTTTCTGGGAGTGTCGGCTAAACCGCAGGCAGCGCCTGGCCGTGGGGATGGAGGGATGCTGACATCAGCAGTGGCCTCCATCTCCCCATAGTGATTGCAGCGCCGAGTAAAGCTGGCCATACATCTACAGATCGATTGTCAGATTGGGCTGGTTGGAACAAAATCCTGGTAATGGATGAGTGACAGTTTGGCAGTTTTCCCGCCGCGCTTGTGTCTCACACGTTCAGTTCAGTGTAGCCCCTGTCCGCCCCTGCGCTCGCCAGAAGAGAGGGTCTGGCGAGCCCAGGCCGAGGATGGCAGGGGCTACATCTGTATCTTTCAGCAAGAACATGTTAATTCAGCGTTAATAGTACAATTAAATTAATGTTTGGAAACCGCAATTGCCTCTAGTTCAATTCACACATAAGAGCATGTATGCACCCACAGTATTAGAGAACATTCTTACCTATCAGGTCAACAGAGATGTCAATGTTCGTTGTGATCCAGTTAAACCACTCTGTTAAAACCACGTAATCCACTTCAGGCAGCTTCCCACTGCAAATACACAGAAGGCAGAAGAGTTAATGGAGATGTCACAGTGTGAGGAGTCTTAACGCGAGAAGGGATTAAACTCTACCAATAACCACGATTTATCTGTGCTGGGAAAGGACATTTGTAATGGCGACTGTATCATGTCTGCAGATTAACACGTTCTCTGTAGGTACAATATCTACATTGGTAGGGTGCAATGAGAGAGGTACATAGGGCCTTATTCTAGTTCACTGTTTCTGACAAAATCCTTCTTAGATGGACAAAACCATGTGCACTGCAGGGGGGCAGATGCAAAATGTGCAGAGCGAATTAGATTTGGGTGAGTTATTTTGTTTCTGTGCAGGGTAAATACTGGCTGCTTTATTTTTACACTGAAATATAGATCTCACTTTGAAGTAAAACCCCACCCAAATCTAACTCTCTCTGCACAAGTTACATCTGCCCCACCTGCAGTGCACATGGTTTTGTCAATCTAAGAAGGAATTTGTGAGAAAGAGTGAACCAAAATAACCCCCATAGAGAGATACATAGAGAATAATAACCATGTGGAAACACACAAGACAAATACAATATTCAATTATAACACTGACTGTTGCTCTTCCTCTCTTTACTCCACGTTCCCCAATATAGGAAAAGGCCGAGCTACAGATTTTTTTTAGAAAAGTTAAATTAAACACAGTTCTAATGCAAATGGGACTATTGAGGTCCGTACACACTGGGCGTTTTTTTTGCGTGTATGTAGAGCGATGATGCTGGAAATTTCTGGGCTGAAAATTGCTCAGAGCACACACACTGAGCAATTTCCGCCCGCCCAAGCTATTTTCGTGTGGATGGACGGCTTTCCATAGCAGGATGGTCAGCAGGATAGCATCCCGTTGCTCATTGGCTGGGCCATACACACTGGGCGGCTTTTGAGCTGAAAGCAGATCAAGTGGTTATGGTGAGCGGCTTTCAGCTAAAAATTGCCCAGTGTGTATAGGCTTGCCAAGTAGCTCTCAAGCCAGGAATGAACCCTGGCTTTCAGAATATAGGAAGCTTTAGGTTTCTTGTTGCTCAAAACTAGGCAATACAAAATGAAATATATGTCTTCTCTCCATCATACAGAATCTCTGGGCACCCCACTGGATTATCAACACAAGGCAAGGTGTTAGAAGACAGGTTCACCTAGTTGGGCACAGGTGTATCACCAATTATCACATTTTAATGTCCACAGGTGACCTGGGAAACATGAACCAATGGGGGTCCTGAGGACAGAGTTTGAGAACCACTGGGTTAGAATGTTCAGGAAGCAGCAGAACAAACTAATCCTCTGTCATTAGCATTCAGCTCAGGGAAGAGGGTGAGCACTGTCAGTGTTTGTCTGACCAATGAACCTATCTGACAATGGGGCAGATGTATTAAGCCTGGAGAAGAGATAAACTGGAGTTAAAGTGGAGGTAACATGGAAGAGATAACGCACCAGCCAATCAGCTGTGTTTGAAATATGACAGTTGGGATCTGATTGGCTGCTGCGTTATCTCCTTCCACTTTATCTCCAGTTTATCTCTTCACCAGGCTTAATACATCTGCCCCAATGGGCCTTCCCCTCACCTCTATTTATGTTTCGGCAAATCTGTGTCCCAAGTCCTGTGTGTGTGCATGTGTATGTGTCCTGCAGTCTGGTCATTGGCCAATCCATGAACCAGGTAGTTTTTATGATGCGGAGTTAATAGTCCACCAAGAAGAGATCTAGTGGCCAGTTTGACAATCAAAATCTTAACAAAAACAGGAGGGTGTGAGCTGAAATGTGGGATGCAGAGATGTTAAAAATTGCTTTAAAATTGCCTTATTATTACCAGTGTCGGCTTTACAACTTCAGAAAAGATGGTACTGGATAGCAGAGTTTGAAGTTGTATAGGAGACACTGTTAAGGTCTATACACATTATCCAATGTCCCCGCCGCCGGTGGGGGTGCAGGCATCGGCAAGTACATATATACTTGCCGATGCATGCCACGGAGTAAGCGACAGCAGGGGGGAGTGACGGTCGTGCTGCTGCTGCAGCATGGCCATCATTAACTATTACCTCCCTTGTCCGGACATGCTTGGATGAGGGTGGTGGTCGTTAACGAAGCAGGGAGCATCGTTAATCAAAGGGAGTGTACACACTAGGCGATATTGTCCAAAATAATCACTCAGAAAGCCCTTTCTGAGCGATATGGTGACCAATATCTTCTAGTGCAGACATTCCCAACCACGGTCCTCAAGGCACACCAACAGTGCAGGTTTTAGTGATATCCAGCCTTCAGCACAGATGGTTTAATCAGAATCCATCAGATACTAATTAAGTCACCTGTGCTCAAGCCTGGATATCTACAAAACCTGCACTGTTGGTGTGCCTTGAGGACCGTGGTTGGGAATGCCTGTTCTAGTGTGTATGGGCCTTTAGAATCACATAATTATTAACATGGTGGGATCCCTGCTTCGACCTCACACTGTCCCCATTTTCATGGACATCCTTTTGATAGCTAAACTCCGATACCCACCACCAAGCCTTAAGTGTATTTAGCAAAAAATATTTGCCAGGAATTGTAAGATTCCAGCACGTTTCTAAGGTCTTAAAACACACAGTAACTACATAAAAAATAAAACAAAAACTTTAAAACAAGAGCATAGAACATAACACTTACAATGAGTATGCAACACACTGGGACTAAAAAAAAATACATTTACAAAAAAAATAAAGATTTTTAGCTTATTGTAGCAGTCTTTGCCTTGTACCTAAATTAAAGGGACCCAACCCCCCCCACACCCCCTCCCTCCCAGAGAAATCCTGCATTTTTTCGAGAAGTAACAAATGACATGTGGTAACGAAGACATGCTAGACAACCCATATAAATACAGAACTATTCTTCATTGCTGCAAAAGGTCAGTAGGCTGCTGGCTCAGCCAGAGCTGTGGGCATTGTCTGCCAAAGAAGGAAGTTACTGAAAAATTCAAATACCCTAAACATCCAACCGACTCCACTATGTCATGCCAGAGAAATATTTGGTACTTGTGTATTATAGCGGCGCCCCCGATTCCCATCGCGCGATGTTTTAATCGCATCGCATGCCATGCACCCGATGGAACGCGATTTTTGCCCCCTATACGATGAAAGATTGTATAAGCACCGTAATGGGTGCTTACAATGTTAAATGCACCCCACCCCCCACTATAAACGTGAACCCGAAGCGTGGCGAGCGCAGCGAGCCCGCGAGGGGCGGCGGTACGTGTCCTCCGACCTTTTCATACCCCCACTATCCACGTCGGCGTGGAGTTGAGAACAGAAAGTGTAGCGAGCGCAGCGAGCCCGCGAGGGGCGGCGGTACGCGTCCTCCGACCTTTTCATACCCCCACTATCCACGTCGGCGTGGAGTTGAGAACAGAAAGCGTGGCGAGCGGACGTGGATACCTTCACAGGTATCGGAGTCCCCTCGCGGCCTTCACAGGTATCCGCTGCGCTTGCCACGCTTCGGGCTCGGTGGCTCGCTGCACTCGCCACACTTTCTATTCTCAACTCCACGCCGATGTGGATAGTGGGGGTATGAAAAGGTCGGAGGACGCGTACCGCCGCCGCTCGCCACGCTTCGGGTTCACGTTTATAGTGGGGGGGTGGTGGGGGGGTGCATTAGGGTGCTTATACAATGTTTAATCGCATCGCATTTTAAAATTGTATGGCATTGTACAATATCGCACGATATCGCATACCATCGTATGCCTTATGGTATGCGATGGGCGCCGCAAAAATACACAAGTACCAAATATTTATTTATGGAATACGTGACCTGCCTTAGGAATGTGATCCTACTGTATGGTGCGCAATATTTTTTTTTTCCTTAAAATATTGTCTTTTGCAGCCTATTTTTTGGCTTTATAAAGGTAATATACTCCAATATTGCATATATTCTGCACAAGCAATCCTTGACAAGGACTTTCTTTGAACAACATTTTTTATTTGAATTTATATAACAAATGTGAGCAACGCTGGCATTCATAGCGAGAAATATTTTGCACATCTCTCTCAGAGATTTCAGCACTCCAAGGGTTAAAATCTATTCTAACCTTACTATACTGTACGTAGTTCTATACTATAAGGATAATGGAGTGGGAGGAACCAGCCTCTAGTTCAGCACAGACCTGCAGCGGACTGTAGGTGTATTAACAGTACATTTACTTCATACAAAATGCAGTTGTATTAGGGATCAGTAATCCCTATGCCACCTGCTCGTGTGACCCGCAGCTTATTGCAAATGAAAGTCTACCATACATTACACAGACCGATATTAGAGCAAGAGATTCTGAATGGCCTTCATTGCTTACAAGCAGGATCAATCGAAATATCTCCCAATGTGAAAAACAAATGATCGGGCCCACGCTTATCTCTGCAAGGGCGGGTCTTCATTTGGTCATGTCTGCTCCTCTCCAAAGTAATTGAAACCGTTATGGTGAAAGGATAACAAGGACGCATACAATTTTAAGTATCCTAAGGTCTGTCGGCGTATGTAAACTTGTAGTCTTCTGATTGTTAGAAGGACTATTTGTATTGGCTTAAAATGCATTTTAGGGATATTAAGGATTAGTAAGCAGCTTCTGCAGAATGCCCGACAGCTGCTGCAATCAGTAACGGCCAGTGCTGCAAGCAGCCTCCAATCAAACAGGAGAGAAGAACCAACTGCTGTGTACAATGTTCCACAAACGCTTCGCAGCAGAGAATCAATCCAGCCATCTTAGAGGGGCTGTAGCGATTTGTGTACAGTGTTCCAAATATATTACTCAGGCAAAATATATATATACATGTATGGCGTCATCTACTGATGTTCTGCAGTAAATTAGAAATCCCATTTTACATAATTAAAAGGTGGATTTAAGCAAGAAGAGATGGATTTAAACCTTTCATCTATTCAACCAGTGCACTGCCAGATGGCCACATCTGTTGTGAGAGGAAGGAATACCCCCATCTAATGGTTACAAATGAGTGCTGAACAGCAGTTGTAAATAACAGAAATATTTACTTCGATTATTACCAAATGCAAAATTCGGTACTTGTTTCCTAGCATGGCGCCCATCGCATCGCATACCATTACACTAAATAAGGTATATGATGGTATGCGATGCGATATTGTACAATAAAATATTGCATCGTATGCCATTGCAATGGTACACTATTTTTGAATGTAGAAGCACCCTAATGGGTTCTTACAATGTTAAATGGCCCCCCATTGTCAACGCCACCCCCAAGCGTGGTGAGCACAGCGAGCCCACGAGGGGCGCCGGTACGCGTCCTCTGACCTTTTCATACCCCCACTATCCACGTCGGCGTGGAGTTGACTGTAGATAGTGTGGCGAGCGCAGCGAGCCCCGCGAGGGGACGCGGAATAAATGTAAAGTAATACGCGTCCCCTCGCTGCGCTCGCCACACTATCTAAAATCAACTCCACGCCGACGTGGATAGTTGGGGTATGAAAAGGTCGGAGGACCCGTACCGCCGCGCTCGCCATGCTTCGGGTTTGCGCATTGGCTTTGCGTTGTAAGCACCCATCAGGGTGCTTGTACAATTAAAAAATGCATCGCATGCGGCCATATGGCATGTAATGCGATGCGATCAGATGCCCTAAGATGGACATCGGGCCGCCGTGCTAGGAAACAAGTACCCAAAATTCAAAAATAAAATCAAACAAATGGCAAAAAAATAAAAAAAAAACGGTCTCTATATTTCTAATTATATACAGCCACGGGCATAGCTACCCCAGATGCAGGTACATATGTATCAAAGCTTGAAGACCGATAAAGTGGATGGAGATATGGTACCAGTCAATCAGCCCCTAACAGGCATTTCATAGTATGTGATTGAAATATGACAGTTAGAGGCCAATTGGGTGGCACTGTGGGTCCCATTTATAAATGAGTGATAAAACTTAAGATGACCATACACTTATACGATTTAGGCACTACGCACCCGATTCAGAAAAATCGGGTGAAATGTGTCAAATCATACGTGCCTTACCTCTGACTCCGATCAGATGTGCGGATCGGAGCCAGAGATCACAAGGGCTGCAATAAGGATTTGCCGGATCCTGCAGCTGGGAATACAAAAATTATACATTGGATGCAAAAGGGCCGCATTCAATGTATCGTACGTAATCCTGCTGCCCGGCGGGCAGTTGCCTGGGTATTGCATGTGAGGGAGGCATGTGATACCTTGCAGTAATGTGTGGGGGCCTTAATCGTGAATAATAAGACGTGTTGCATATGTTAAATGGTGCACCAGCCAATCAGCTTCCAACTGTCATTTTTCAAACATATGACAGGAGCGGATTGGCTGATGCACCATTGGTCATTTACAATGAGTTGATCACTGGTTGATAAACGAGCACCTCTCTCTCTCTCTTCGGGCCTTGACACATACAATTTGTGTTCCAATTGCCTGAAAAATACAGGATCTGCAGTGTGATGTGAATGGAGTATCATGGATGAGGACTAGACAGAAGAGTGTGAGAGGGAATAGTAACATAATGACTATTCTCAGAGCTCCCTCTGCTGGCCACTTCTTTAAATTATTCTCCATTTATTGCTGGTCTAGAATGCAGAAGCTGCATGTAAAATACAATTCTTATTTAGTAGACCCAAAGGCTCAGTCATATTTCATCTCGCTTATCTTCAAACATCACAGATGCTGACATTTTTTGACTGTATGCATTAAAGCCCCGTGCACACGGTTTGATTTGCCTAACTTTGCCTAAGTCAAAATCGACTCAAAATCAAATGGTTCCCGGCCGCATTCAATCACTATGCGCGGCACCGTGGCATCCAAATCGAATAGAAAAATAGACTGTGCAGGCAAGACTATATAGTACAGATCAGATAGATCTATATAGTACAAACGCAATGTGTACACGACACGGTATTATTTTATGTGTGTTATATTGTGTGTGATGGAGCCTGTATACAGAGAAGAACAGAACGTGCATTGAAAAGAAGCTGCCACTCTGTACACAGACTTAGTCGCACCCAGATACTGTATACAGCTGTCATCATATCTGCATCTTTCCCAGTGAGATCCTGAAAGAACTACGCCTCACTACCTACTATCAGGGTGATATCACATATGTATTATCTGGGCGCCCGATTTTTTTCATCACACCTAAAAACCACGTTCTATCACATCGCATACAATCATATTGCATGCAATGCGATGGGATTTGACGCGATTTTTATATGTACAGGCACCCAGGTGCCTGTTTTATATGTGAAATGGCCCCCCAGACCCCATTTTAATTGTATACCCACCCTGATGGCTAAATGCCCCCCATTGTTAACGCCACCCCACTATCAACGCCAACCCGAAGCGTGGCGAGCGCAGCGAGCCCCCGAGGGGCGGCGGTACGCGTCCTCCGACCTTTTCATACCCCCACTATCCACGTCGGCGTGGAGTTGATCCTATATATATAGTGGCGAGCGCAGCAAGCCACCGAGCCCGAAGCGTGGCGAGAGCAGCGGGCCCCGCGAATTACATGTGAAGTAATACACGTCCGCTCGCCTCGCTGCGCTCGCCACACTATATAAATTCAACTCCACTCCAACGTGGATAGTGGGGGTATGAAAAGGTCGGAGGACGCGTACCGCCGCCCCTCGCGGGCTCGCTGCGCTTCAGGTTGCCGTTGATAGTGGGGTGGCGTTAACAATGGGGGGCATTTAGCCATCAGGGTGGGTATACAATTAAAAATGGGGTCTGGGGGGCCACTTTACACATAAAACAGGCATCTGGGTGCCTCTACATATAAAAATGGGGGGCATTTAGCCAAAATCGCGTCGCATTGTATACCATACAATAGCATACAATGCGACGCAATTTTCTCTTCAAGGGAATGTCATTGGAAATCGCGTCGCATCACATGCTTAAGGTACTGGCATACAATTTCAACATCGGGCGCCCAGATAATACACAAGTACCGTTTTTTTCTCCAATGACATTATTTCCTTTTCTTTAACGCTCGTTCCGATTGCAATAATGGGTTTTGCATATAGTGTTACGCCAGTAGGTTTCTTGCTCTGACACAATTGGATAATAATGGTATACGTTTGTTCTCCTGATCCAGTCACTATCAAAAGGTTTCTGGGACAGTGACCAGATAGTAGGCCGACATGCACAGGGTCGACACTGCAAAAAGGTTGACACAAGCAAAGGCTCGACATGAAGGTTTTTTTTAGCTTTTTGGGGTGTAAATATTTACTTTGTAGTACGCGGACCCCCAAAATAATGTACTGCGTTCGCGTACCATGCTTCTTGCAGTCCACGTGGATGACAAAGTATGCAGCATGTGCCAAAAATGTAGAAAATCATGAAAAAAGGGATTTTTGTAAGAACTTACCGTTCGAATCCCTTTCTCTGATATGGTCCTGGTGACACAGCTCAACACTGGGATGTAGGAGGGTCCGAAGGAGCCAGGCACCTATCCTAAAGCTTTAGAGGGTAGGCTCCTCCCCTACTGCATCCCTGGACTCTTCAGTTCAATCTTTCAAAGCCACTGGAATACATTAACTCAGTACAAACGCCTGCACATATTATATGCACATTTTATAACAGAAAAACTGTTAACTTTTAACCATTTTAACATGAACATCATGAAACTTCTGGCATACTTACTGAGCGTAAGGGAGGGATCGCTGTGTCACCAGGACCATATCAGAGAAAGGGATTCGAACGGTAAGTTCTTACAAAAATCCCTTTTTCTCTTTCAATGGTCCTGGTGACACAGCTCAACACTGGGACGTTCCAGAGCCGGTCCTTTGGGAGGGTACGCTCAGGTCTGCAGCTCTCAGCACTGCTCGCCCGAATGATGCGTCCTCCGACGCGAACTCATGGAATCTATAGAATTTGGCAAATGTGTGAACAGATGACCAAGTGGCAGCTCTGCAAACCTGCTCAGCTGTGGCCCCATGTCGGACCGCCCAAGAGGTGGCAACTGACCTGGTGGTATGCGCATTTATTCTGGCCGGTACAGGCCTACCCACTTTGGTGTATGCAAAGGCTATCACAGAACGCAACCACCTAGCAATGGTCTGCTTAGATGCAGGCCAACCAATTTTATGTACGTCATACAGTACCAATAAAGTGTCAGTTTTCCTAACACTCTTCACTCTGTCCACATATATGCGTAAGGCACGCACAACATCCAAAGTCTTCAACTTGTCCCTTTTCTTGGAACCCTCTGGGGGTTGAAACACAGGTAGAACTATCTCCTGATTTAAATGGAAGGCAGAGACTACCTTCGGTAAAAATTGCGGCACTGTTCTCAGAACAGCCCTGTCATCGTGAAAAATTAAGAAGGGAGATTTGCATGACAAGGCTCCCAGCTCTGACACCCTCTTAGCAGATGCTACTGCTAACAAAAACACTAGCTTCCACGTGAGGAACTTAAAGTCAGCCGACCTTAAAGGCTCAAAAGGTGCCTTCTGAAGGCAATCCAAAACCAGTGACAGATCCCAAGGTGCTACTGGTTGCTTGTAAGGGGGTTTCAGTCTGGATACCCCTTGTAAAAAGGTTTGAATCTCCGGTAAAATGGCAATTCTTTTTTGAAAATAGATGGACAAGGCCGAAATCTGCACCTTCAACGACTGAAGGCTTAGGCCCGAAGAAAATCCATCTTGTAGAAAATCCAACATTTTTGATAATTTGAAGTGAGATGTGTGAGCTTTTTGCCTCTCACACCATCTAATATAAGTCTTCCAGACTCTATAATAATTTGCCGAAGAAACAGCCTTTCTGGCTTTTATCATAGTCTGCACTACTGCGTCAGAAAATCCTTTCTTTTTTAAAATGGCGGTTTCAATAACCAAGCCGTCAAAATCAATTGATCGGAATCCAGGTGATTGAATGGGCCTTGTCTTAACAGGTCTGGTCTCAGAGGTAGACGCCATGAATCCACTGATAACCTCTGAAGCCTCGAGTACCAAGACCTCCTTGGCCAATCTGGGGCCACAAGGATCACCGGAACCTTCTGGTCCTGTATCCTCTTCAACAGTCTCGCTAACATTGGAATTGGAGGGAATGCATAAAGAAGGTCTCCCTGCCAATGAGTAGTCATGGCATCCACTGCCTCTGCTAGCGGATCTCTCGTTCTGGCATAGAACCTGGGCACCTGATGGTTGAACCTGGATGCCATTAGGTCCAAATCCGGAGTTCCCCACATTGCTGTGATCTGGTGAAACACCTGAGGATGTAGGCTCCATTCTCCTTCCTTGAGCTCCTCCCTGCTCAGGAAGTCTGCTTCTATATTCTCCACTCCTGGAATGAATATAGCCGATATGGCAGGAACATTCTGTTCCGCCCATAGGAAGATTCTGTTGATTGGTAACACTGATTCGTCTGCCGTCCACAGGCCCTGCAGCCTGAGATCCAGGGCTACTGCCCCCCAGCCCCTGAGACTGGCATCGGTAGTTACTACCAACCAGTCCCAGGTCTGTAATGACCGACCCCATTGAAGGGAATCTACCTCTGTCCACCATTTCAAGGAGTCCCGAGTGTCCGCAGACAGCACTATCAACTCCGTCTTCATGGACAAAGTGTTTCCTGACCAGGCTGACAAAATGTTCCATTGGAATACTCGTGAGTGGAACCTGGCAAATTGAAGCGTTTCGAATGACGCCACCCTTTTCCCCAGGAGTTTGAGGCACCTCCATACTGACAAGCTCGGAGCTCTGAGAATCTCCTGAACTAGGGTGACCAAGTCCCTGGCCTTTATCTCCGGGAGAAATACCCGATGGAGATGGGTATCCAGTATGACTCCCAAGAACTGGATCCTCTGTGATGGTACCAACTGAGATTTTTGTAAGTTTAAAATCCAGCCGTGAGCCTGCAAAAAACTGATGGCCTCTCTCAAGTGACTTTGCAGCAGGATTGCTGACTCCGCCTTGAACAGGAGATCGTCCAAATAGGGTATTACTGTGATTCCCCTGAGCCTCAGCACTGCCGCCATCACAGACATTATTTTTGTAAATACCCTTGGTGCGGTTGCTAGCCCAAAGGGTAACGCCCGGAACTGTAAATGCAGTTCTCCTATGGCAAATCTCAATAGCGTCTGATGTTCCGGGTGAATGGGAACGTGCAGATATGCGTCCTGGACATCCATGGACGCCAAAAATTCTCCCTGGTCCAGACTCAGGAGTACTGACCCTAGGGACTCCATTTTGAAATGGTCTACCCATAGGTGAACATTTAAGGACTTCAAATTTAGTATTGGTCTGAAAGACCCGTCTGGTTTGGGCACCAGGAACAGCGTGGAGTAAAATCCTTTCTTCCACTCTGCCCTGGGAACCGGAATTACCACCCCTTTTTCCAAAAGGGAATGAGCCGCTCTCATAAGAGCTGTGCGCAGGAGCGCCTGCTTTGGTATGGGTGTGGGGATGAACCTCTTCGGAGGGCGCCCTCTGAAAGGGATTTTGTAACCCTGGGTAATAATCTCTAAGACCCAGGTATCCTGGTCTAGAGAAGCCCAAGCGTCCCTGAAGTGTGTGAGACGCCCCCCCACCTTTATCCCTGCCGGGCTTATCCCCAGGCAGTCATGCGGAGGGTTTATCCTCTCCTTTAGAGGCAGGCTTCTTATGGAAAGAGCCAAACTTGGACCTTTGAGATTTGCCCCTGGAGGTCTGAAACCTTCCCCTGAACGACTGTCCCCGAAAGGACGCACCACCTCTAGGGGAGGGCCGAAAGGACGGCCTAAAAGCAGCGAATCTGGATGACTGCTTTGTTGAGGAGGCCGGCAGAAACGTACTCTTGCCGCCTGTGGCTTGTTTTATAATCTCCTCAAGTTCAGAACCAAAAAGTAACTTTCCCTTGAAAGCTAACAATTCTAGGGCCTTTTTGGACTCATTGTCCGCTTCCCAGGCCTTAAGCCAGAGTACTCTCCTGGCATTAATGGAGACTGTGGACACTCTGGTAGCCATTTTAAGAGCTTCCTCCTCTGCTTCCACCGCATATTCTGCCGCGGCCTTAATCTTTTCTGCTACCAGCAAAGCACCAGGGTCAGCCTGCAGCATGGTGCATAACTCACCAGCCCACTCTATAATGGCCTTAGAGACCCAGGCTGAAGCAATAAGGGGGCGCAGGGTAAACCCCACCCCTTCAAAAATAGCTTTGAGGTTTCCCTCGAGCTTTTGTGTGCAAACATTGCACGCGCTCAGTGCACTAAGGGCTCCCTCCCCCAAAACCACAGCCTGATGCTCAGACATGATGCCAGTGAAAAATATATATATATCTCAATATACACAGTGCAAACAATTGTACAAGCGCTTATACAAAGTCAATGCACCCAGTCACTTAGCTGTCTGTAGGTTTCAACTGCGGGGAAGCGATGCCCAGGAAATCCAAGTCACTCTGCCAGGATCAATTAGCCAGCTCAGCTCCGCTGCAAGCGTTCTGAAAGGCGCCAAAGTCAGAGTGAAGGAAGAGACCAAAAGTCCCTGCTGCTGCGGGGTCCGTGACCTCTTGGCGCCAACCACCCCCAGCTAGCCGCTCCTTAGGTAGGATTTCCTTGTTCCAGTGTCTCCCCCTCAAATGGGGACCACTTGGAACATGCCTGTCACAGCGCTGCTGTCCTCTCAGTCAGGAGCTCAGCGTGTAAGCTCCGCATAAAATGGCCGCCGCCATCACGGAGCGCCTGTCCCCCATGATCCCCACCTAAACGTGGAGCCGGTTTCAGGCTACTCCGGAGCCCAGGCAGCCTCTTAATAGAGGCTATGAGCGCAGCACAGGGAGACCAGACAGTGTCTACCCTGTGCACAGATAGCTGACAGGACGCGCTTCTGTCAGCTCCTGCTGCGCTAGCAGTGTGAGGATTCACTATGAAAATCCTCACACTGTGCCTACCTAGCTAGGGTAACAGTTAATAAAATAATAAAAATCCCCTAACTACTCTATTTCTTCGGCTGCTCCGCAGCCCTTTAGAATAGCACCCACTCCAGTGGGCACCTAACACGAACTGGAGAGTCCAGGGATGCAGTAGGGGAGGAGCCTACCCTCTAAAGCTTTAGGATAGGTGCCTGGCTCCTTCGGACCCTCCTACATCCCAGTGTTGAGCTGTGTCACCAGGACCATTGAAAGAGAAAAATCATGTTGCGTCAATCAATAGTGGTCGAGCTATAGTTCTGGACCAGGGCAGTGGTGTAGCTAGGTTCCACGGTGCCCGGAGCATGGGCATGTTTCGCGCGCCAGTAGGTGGGACCCTTGCAAGGCGAAAAGGGTGCGCGGCCAAACATTATACCACACACCGTAATGCCCAGGCTGCTCCCCCTGTATAATAAAAGGACACCACAGGCTGCCCCCCCTTTATACTAAGAACAGGACACCACAGGCTGCTCCCCCTGTAGTGGTCACTGGCGTGGTGATCCCAAAGTTCAGGATATTATGGGGGGGGGGGTTTAGTTCCCACTCCGTCACGTTGGTGGTGACTGTGGGGAGCTAGGTGTAAGGGAAAAGCAGGGTTGCCGAATTTCTTATTCTCCTCTCCGGGAGAAGCCGGGAAAGGAGCGTTTCAGTAGCCGCTCAGGGGGCGGAGCTTAAGCATGACATCAATAAGCCCCGCCCCCATGCTGGTAAACCAGCAAATTCAGGGATCTCCATGGAGGGGGCGGGGCTAAAATGACACGATTGTGTCATTTTAGCTACGCCCCCTCCTCTGCGATCCAGGGGACAGCGGGGGTCTCCCCTGAATCCGGGAGGGTTGCCCACCCTTCCGGGGGGCCGGGAGGAGGACCCGATTTTCGGGAGACTCCCGGAAATTCCGGGAGGGTCGGCAACCCTGGGGAAAAGTCACTGGCTAAAAGGGGGAAACAAATAGTCTCAGGCTGGTGCCCTAGCTACGCCACTGCCCCTCTACTGCTATTTGACCCCTCATTTTTCTACTCACCTGTTGCGGTGGTGTCTCCTTGTGCCGTTGAGGTGCTGCTTGTGTGACACTTCCGCCGGACAGGGACTGAGCAGCAAGAGGAAGCACAAGAGCGCATAGAGCTCTTCAGCCTCTTCCTGCTGCAGCTGCTGCCAGAAACAGCAGCGCGGCGATTGGAATAAAAAAATAATAATTACAGGTGCCCCCTGACAAGCCTGGCTGTGTCCCCCCTGCCACCGGCATGCTGGACGGACAGCGTCACCGGACCATTTAATGCATTGGGCACCGGCGGTTGGTCCGCCCCTGAAATATCCCCCTCCTCATCTCCGGCATCCCCCGCGGCGTCCCTCCCCGTGACGTCATGGCGCTGGCGCACCGCATCCTAAACCGGCGCATGCGCAGTGTCTGCGCTTGCCGGTTTTTACTTTCCCCCACCGATGCCGGGCACAGAAGGGAGCGGGCGAGCAGTGCTTGGGAGCCGGTGGCAGATCTCCGGCGCCAGATGACATGTCTGCGCCCGGAGCATATGCTCCACCGGCTCCGCCTTAGCTACGCCTCTGCACCAGGGACATGCCTATCTTTTTGGACCCCTGGTGGGGCAGTACTGGTTGTCTACGCGGCATGGAAAAGACAACATGGCCTCACATGGGGGGTTATTCTAGTTCACTCTTTCTGACAAATTCCTTCTTAGATGGACACCCTGCCCGGTGGTCAGCACCCTGCCCTAAAAAAATCCCGGTGTGAACTCTTAAGGTACGTACCCACGGTAAGATATAGTGCAAAATCTAGCTAGTTTCGAATAGCATGCTAGATTGTGCACTATATCTTACCGTGTGTATGCACTATCCAACGTACGATGCGCGCTCCCGCCGGTCGTCTGGCAGGGAGCTGCTCGGGTGAGCATGCAACTCAATCTGGCTAGAAAGCATAAGATAGTAAAGTGTAGTACAGCTGTGATGTCATATCGTATATGATATCTTATGCACATTGTACGTTATTTTAAGCACAAATCTTATGCTTTTGACCACTGGGACTTTCCTGGGAAATCTCATACAATATCATACAGAACATAAATCGTACTGTGGGTACACACCGTAATAGCTGGAATCTGATTGGTTGCTATGGGCAACATCAGTAAATTCAGAATTAAGAGAGAAGTGGAGGGTTATGCAGTGAGTACTAGTTGCTGCAGGTGGCAGTAGATTTTGTTACATGAGGAAAACATTGTCCTTGAACCTGAAAACAAGGTGCTAATACTGCGGTGAGATCAATATGCATGAGTACTATTGGACCAAGGAGAGATGCAAGGTTCCTAAAGATGCTTATAACATACAGATGGAGCCTTCCTCAGCTAGCCTTCTCTGGAGAGCCATGGCTCACCAAGGCCTATTGTTCTCAGCTGCACTACAATACATAGAACAATACAGTAGGGGATTAGCAGAGGATTAAGTCCGACAGCTCTGGCTCACTTCACCCTATTAAAGGGCTAGATGAGGATGGCTCTATCTGTATACACAGAATACAGGCACTACCACATACTGTACATTAGGTTTGACCTGGCATTAGGAATAAGCTGTATGAGCCAAGAATGGTCACACAGTGAAAGACTATTGCTATGTTTATATACAGTATAGTTAAGCTGTAGAAAAAAAAAAAAGAGACGACTGTACCTTTTGTAAAGATTTTCTACAAATATGTGCTTTGCACTGTGGAGGGACCTCTCCATCATTTTAACAGAAGCCATCTGTAGGAAATGACAGGTACAAGTCAGTAATTGCACCAATACTAGAAAATGTAGCAATCGTCAACATGAGTTTTTCATATGTATTTTTGTTGTCAATGTCAACATGGACCACCAAATAGTGTAATGTCTTAAAAAATAATGGAGGGGGTGGGGGGTGGGTTGTGGAGGAGGAGAATATTTAAAATCAAAATAGAAATGTAAGGGGACCCAGCAAATGGATGCAAACTATTGAAGGTCTTCATCATGGTCAGCTTTAAAAATGGTGTCATATCTTCTTCCAAGGTGGTAATCTGGTCATCAGCACCCAATCATCTCAGTTTATGAACAGTGACAGTACAACAATGGTTGTCAATAGTTACCCTTCCACACCAAACAAAGCTCAGAGATAACCTCAGACAGCAATCCCATAGAACGTGATCAAGTTATCTACTACTAGGGATGCAAATCCCAGAGCATTTTTTCAATCCCGGAATTCGGGATTGAAAAATGCCCAATCCCGGGGATCCCAGGATTGGAGACCCGAATAAAAAATAAAACTCCTCCGCCATTACCTTTATGGCAGTGTGCCGGTGAGAACAGCCAGGATCTGTGTGGGTGGCCAGGTGCGGGGAAGCCGGACCACCAACCAGGGAGCTGGAGGCGCGGCTGTGGGCAGGCAGAGCGCCTGTGGGTAGTCTAATCCCGAAATCCCGGGATTGGAAGCTCCAATCCCGGGATTGAAATCCCAGACTTTTTGGGGCCAAATCCCGGGATCCCGCCGATCCCGGGATTGGCCACCTAATCTGCTACTGCATCAGTGAGTTATCTACTGAACTGCACATGTTCCAAGAAATTCTATGTTTCCATCAGCTGAGAGACAGCGGTGCTATGTTTTTCACGGAGACGTTAAAGACATTACCGTTGGTCTTGTATGGACATCCAGCATAGTCAGTTGAACATAGGTCTGCAGCGTTAACCCCCATCTTGAAGGATCCAGGTACATTAAACCCTGAACAAAGATAGAAAGTTACAATAAATACAAAACGCACGTCATATATTCCTGTTAAAGTAACTTGTTTATTTAAATTAATGAGGGTTTAATTTGTGGGACTTTATTGTGGGTGGATTATTTTATTATATAGCATTTGCAGCTGATTGGTCTAGTAGAAGTATTCTTGTAATCATGTCTGTATGTTATTTTTTGTATATTATAGTAGTGTGCTGTTTAGGTTATTTTATTATTTTCTTCTTGGTCACCGTATGTCAGCTGGTTAATAATGTGACATCGTTGTGCAGTGGCGCGGCGTCCAACACACAGCAATTAGCATGTCTCGTCTTTACTTGGTACTTTCTTATTTAAAGGTTAGTGTGTACTGTATATGTCACATTGTATCCTGAAGACGGTATTAATAAACACCGAAACGTTGATGTAGGAGTGAGTCTTTCTTGTCCTTTTGAAGTAACATGCGTGCCACTTATTTGTGTATATTGGGCTGTTTGGCTGAACGCTGTGGCCGTTTAATGGGGGCACCCGTTCAAGTTCGCTCATATATATATAGATATGTATATATTAGTGCTGGGCACATTAACACGACAGCAAATTAAATGTGACTAAAATAATTATTGTGTTAACGGGGGAGAGTGAACGACCCTGTGGCCAAAATGGCCGCCACCATTGAGAAGACACGCTATAAATATTCCTGTACCTCTAGCGACTGCTGCGGCGGCCATCTTTGAAGAGATGCTGGATCTCTAATACGGTCAGAGACTCTATGCCTCAGTGGCATCGATCCCCCTCCCTCCCTTCAATTGATCTCCCCCTGTGCAATGAGAATTTAACTCCTATGGCAGCATGCATGTATTTCTCAGTGGCAATGAGCATTTAACCCCTATGGCAGCAAGAATGTACAGTATTTCCCCCGCTGGCAACAAGCATTTACCCCCCTATGGCAGGAAGCATGTATTCCCCCCCTGGCAACGAGCATTTAACCCCCTATGGCAGCAAGCATGTATCCCCCCTGGCAACGAGCATTTAACCCCTATGGCAGCAAGCATGTATCCCCCCCCCCCCCCCACAAGCATGTACCCCCCCCAACAAGCATGGAACCCACCCACCCCCCCCATGGCAACTAGCATAGAACTGCTGGCAACGAGATTGTAGGTAAGCGACACTTATGTGCCTAACAATGCAATTAATCACAGGTAATCCAAGAATTTAATGCAATTAAAAATTGTAATTGTTGCCGCCCACCACCAATATATATATATATATATATATATATATATATATATATATATATATATATATATATATATATATATATATATATATATATATATATATATATATAATAAATGATTTGTTTGCCATCATTACCAGTGGATTGTGGCCTTGGACATTCCTCCATTTTGCTACGGGCTCTGTCAAGACCTTAAAAACAAATTATGTTTAAAATTATCATTCATTCATATCTCCATTTACAAGACAGATAATGCCCCAACAATAACCTACCCCCCCCCCCCCCCCCCCACACACACACTTTTTTCCCCCTTCATGTGGATTTGCAATTTATCTATTCCCTCTTGAGGAAAGAGCATGCATCCAATTCCCCACAGTGCTGCTAGCAATGTTCCTGGTTCTAGTTTAAGTGAGGCCTACAGAAGACATTTTTTCAGCAGAAATCGCCACTGTAACTTGTCCTCATTGGGAACTGATCAAAGCCTGTACTGATGATTCACCCAGGAGTTACGGATGTGCAGGGGGAGAGGTGCTGTATCAAACCTTGCAGAGAGAAAGTGAAAAGATAGAATGTACAAACAGTGTCAGGCTGGGGCATGCAGTAGTAAGTGCCCAAGCTTAAGGGCCACTTATCACGGGATGATGCCATTTGGCCCTTTCTACTTCTTAGGGCTATTCACACGCTCCGGCTCCTGCTGGGCGGCGAAACCCCACACGGCCAAATGCTGTGCCGCACTCAGTAGTTGTTAATGGGCACAATTGTGTCCATTCACATGGGACGGCCACGGCCCAGTTGCAGATAGATCCCACCACTGGAAGGGACGGCTGCCGGGCTGTGGCCATCCCCTCCATTGTAAACCACTGTGCGCAGCACAGCTTCCTGGCCGTGTGGGGTTTCGCCGCCCAGCAGGAGCCAGAGCATGTGAAATAGTCCTTACAACCAGCTAGTTATAGGTCTGCAATTTTGCTTTAATAGAACATTCTATATTTGCTGGGTTAAAGGGGTTCAGTATGAATTGCCTGCACACGGGATCCCGGCGGTTCACAATCCCGACAGCTGTGTCTTGGCTGCCGAAATGGTGACGGGGGAGGGGGGCTCGCTGTGCGCACCTCAGGCATAGCCTATTTTGCCTCGTGGACCTCCACGAGGCAAAATAGACCCTGTGCGCCAGGATTCTGGCTGGCGGAAGCGTCAGCATTTAGGATTTTGGCATCAGAATTGTGACCGCTGGGAACCCGACTGTTGCCAAATTAACTGCATACCGCTAAAGATAACCGAAGTGCCAAGAGACACAAACTTTTAAGACCAACACGTTATATGACAAAGTGACAGTAAGCGGAATTATTACTGCTGCGTTAAATCTGCAATACATTGCACCCAAGCTGCCCAGACAGAAGGTCTTACGGATTACACCATGCCAAATAGGATAAGTGGTCACACAGACTGGGGGTACCTCAAGGTTTGGAGTATTCGAGAAATATTCAAGACAGCTGGTTTTTCCACTCGCTATGTTTCCCTCCACACAGATCTAAAAAGCAAAAACACCGACAAATGAACCACGTCAGTGATCAGACAAGCACAGGAAGTCATACATACAAAAAGAATGTGGGGTGAGTAGTACTTGGCTGTATACAGAAAAAAAGTTACTATGTATATACACACTATTCCAAAAATATTCAGATGAACATTCTGCTTCGAATAACTTACCTGCGATTGCCTTGCTATTCGATCCAGATTCGATGCGGCGTATATAAGCAACATCACATAGAAAAATAGACTACACCGAACCGTGTGTACGGAGCAGAAGACTGCTTTAAATGCTTTAGGGGGGAAATCAATGCTTTGTGGTAAATCACTGCAGGCTAATTGAACCCCAAAGCTATCCAATTAGCCCAGAAGCCAGCAGCCATCAGCAATTTTTTTTTGCAAGGTTTTTGCTTCACCTGCCTCGGTGGGTTAAGGAAAAATCCCCGATAATATTGGGATTATTGGGTGCAACGACAGCATTAACACACGAAACTGAGAACTTTCCACAGATTTTATATGTTAACATACAACTAACAGGCATTAACTAGGCCAGTGGTTCCCAAACTTTCTTGACCAGGGTGCCCGAGAATATCAGCATTTTTGCAAGGCACCCCTAGTCAAAAAATGTTTTTGATGGATAAATAAAAAAATAACATAAATTGTGCTTAACTGTCACCCTCAAGTTTAGTTATGTGGTTGGGAAGATACAGATGCAGCCCCTGTCATTCATTGCCGGCACTCGCCATAACATCACCGCTGGCAAAGGGAACCGGGGAGGCGGCGGACGGCAGCGGGAGCTCTGTCGGAACAGGGTGCGCAAGCGTCTCTTGCACGCGCGCCCTGTTCCGATGGCTTGCGGGGCTCCATCTGTACCAGTCGTTCTAATTGTCCATACATTTTATTGGCAGCCACAAACACTGGTTTTGCCTATCACTTGGAACATAATATGGTTTTGGTAGTGGACCCTCAACCCGAAGCACCCTTGCAAACATCCCGAGGCACCCCAGGGTACCTAGGCACACAGTTTTGGAACCACCGCACTAGGCGATCCCGTTTTGACCCATGGTAAATTACAGTGGGTAATCAAATTCCCTTCTACAGTAGTTTGTAAGGAATAAAAAAATCACAATACAATGCTTTTTGGCATGTAGTCACTTTGTCAACAGTGATCCAAAATGCCGGCTCAGGGATCCTGACATCATTGTAATACTGAAAGCAGGTACCCTGTCGGGCATTAGAACTTAGAAAATGCTGGTAATGTGCCATGTTTAAATTCGTAATGCCTACACGTTTGTGCATGCAGCATTTATAGTACAAAGAACAAACAGCGTTCTGTAAGGCTTTCTAAAGCTGTAGCGACCATGGCACTGTGTGGATTGATACATTATGAATACAGTAGCTGCCTGAAGAAACAAAACAGGGAGAAATGGCAAATACAGGTAGCATTCTTCAAGGATGTTCTTTTTTTCTAGACTCTAGAAAAAAAGAACATCATTGAAGAATGCTACCTGTATTTGCCAGAATAGAATTAGAATCTAGAGAATGAAGCATATGGGGGATATTAACTGCGGAAATTGATACCTCCCTTCCTTCGGGGTCACGTAGGCCTGGGAACTTATCATGGATCCTACGTGTTTTTGGGCAAAGATTGAACATTTTTGAAGAGAAAAAAGGGAGTTTAATTGAATCACTTGAATCGAAGGATCAAGAAAAAATTGCGAGGAAAACCTTTTTTTTTTGTTTACTCCCAAAATTGTGAAGATTGAATATCCCCCATAATATCATCTGACACTGAGTTTTCAGCTGTCGGTAATAGTCATTAAAACACATACTATCATTTTGCCAGTGAATAATAAACTATATGAATTACTGTAGTATAAAATAAACTCTCAGTAGTACATAAGTGTGGATTATTAGATAGACAGTGACGGTCCATGCCAAAAGGTTGACGTGCAAAAGGTCAGCATTGTCAAAAAGATCTACATGAGTTATTTACATTTTTTATGTCACAAGGACCCCCAATTAGTGTACCGCTTTGCTCACCATACTGTTGGTTTGTATATGTTCTAGTATATTATGCTCTAATATTCTCCCTCTATGCCGACATTGATGGTAAAGCAGGGGTGGGGAACCTACAAATCATCCTGCGGCAGCCGTCCCACGCCCCGGCTGCTGTCGCAGGTTACAAGTTGCCGGTCTGTGTGGTCCGGCAGCTGTGCAGGGAGTCTCATACAGAGGTCAGTAGATCTTGCAACATTTCCCCTGTATTAGACTCACTGTACAGCCGTCGGGAGGGTGGGCGGGCTGCAAAAACCGGCTCCGGGGGCCGTACACAGCCCGTGGGCCGGAGGTTCCCCACTGCTGTGGTAAAGTAAGAACAAGCCTATTCAAAAAATAAATAATGAAAACTCATGTCATGTGTCTACCTTTTTTCATGTCGACCTTTTGACTGTCTATCTAGACCAGTGATGGCTAACCTTGACACTCCAGCTGTTGTTGAACTACACATCCCAGCATGAAATGAATCCGTTTTAGCATGGCCAAATAGCACAACTGTAGCAGGGCATGCTGGGATATATAGTTCTACAACAGCTGGAGTGTCAAGGTTAGCCATCACTGATCTAGATACTGTAGATCGATCAACTGGAACCAGTACATTTACCTAGCATTCTTAATGGGGCCCCTAAACACAAGTCCCCTTTTTTCCATTTACATTTTTTTTTTTTTAAGTGAAAATTGTAAATTACATTTTTTATAGGCTGTATAGATGCAGTAGTAGATACTTACGGTGCTTTTTGTTTTGTTGCTATTTAAAAGGTCACCTAGATAAAAAAAAAAAGGCAGGTATTACAAATACACACAAAACGAGGAGCATACTGTAGTTCAAAGGGCATAAAGGTTAAAGGGGCAAACATAATAGGGTCCAAGTTTTTCAAAGGGGTGATTTGCTGGCTGTTCTCAAACGTTGTTTTTTTTTTTTTTTTAAAGGGGCAATCATTTACAAGGCATGGGACTAGTAAATGATTGCCACTTTAAAAGAAGAAAAAAAATGGACCTAATTACATTTCCCCACGTGTGTCATTTTTATTGAATGTATAATATTACAAACATGATCATACTGTCTTTCCTGTTATATAGAACAATATACTTTCGATTAAAAATAACTATCAGGGGCCACCACATGGAATTGAAATGAAATAGGAAACACCTATGCTATGCACACAGATGGCTACACATACGCATAGCTTCCCCCACACCCTCCGTACACCCCAATATATATATATATATATATATATATATATATATATATATATATATATATATATATATATATATATATATATATATATATATATATATATATATATATATATATATTGCTATATTGCGGTGTATAGGTGACCTGCTGTACAGGCTACATGTTGTACACACACTACTGGCTCTCCTGATGTTGTGGAACTACATATCCCAGCATGGCCAGACACACTCTTCTACATATAAGGATGTGTGTGTGCTGGGGATTGTAGTTCCACAGTGCCTGGCTATGTATTCCCACGTACAGGAGTTACAGCGGCTGCACTGCAGCAGGCAGAGGTACCTCGGCTCCCGGAGCTCAGTGCCCGGCTCATGGCAGATGGTTGTCCCTGTGTAACAGCGCATAGCCGGGCCGCCGCTCTCACTAACATGCCGCGGCCTAGTCACACATTGCCCGCACATACAGCAGCAGCAGCAGCAGCAGCATACGTAACCGGCACTCTGCTAGGCGGCTCCCCCAGCTGCACGTCACACCCGGCGGGGAGGAGACTGCCCCTAGCACCGCTGCTGACACCTGCTGCATACACTGCGTATGGGGGGGAGGGAGGGATGATGGAGATGGGTGGAAGGATGGATAGATATTAGGCTAAGGACATGAGATATTCCATAGAGTAAGGATCGATAGATGACAGTTATTACATATTTAATACATATTTAATGAAATAAGTACACTGAAGGGGCTATGGGGGTTATTGAGACCTGCGGGGAGATTATCTAAACTAAAAATGAGGTAAAAACCCCGTTCACGGGGTTTGTACCGCATTTTGGGATGCTTAGATCTAAGCATCCTCCGCCGGGTTACCACAACGGGGGACATCGCCAGAAAAATCTGGCGATGCCCCATAGAAGCCTATGGGCTTCTATTGCGACCCCCGCTGCCCCGCACAGACCCCCGCCGCCCTGCACCGACCTCCCTTCACCTGTGTCCGTGCAGCACAGAGCTGTGCTGCCCGGACGTGCTGTGACCTCCTCCTCCCTGCACTATGATCCCATACCTCCCAACTGTCCCGCTTATCGCAGGAACGTCCCGATATTTTGGGACATTCCCCAGTCCCTCCCGCCGCCGGCAGTGTCCCGCATGCCCACAGCATCTATTCTTGCAGGCAGAGGGGCTGGGGGCTGACCAGCAGCTCACAGAGCGGCTAGGCATGCCCCCACCGCGGCGAGAAAGGGAATGTGGCCTCGAATAGCGCCGCGAGTATAGGCCACGCCCCCTTTCTGCCAGCCCAGATGTTGGGAGATATGTGATCCTCTTCCGGGTGCAGGGAGGAGGAGAGACCTTTGCAGCGGCAGCAGCGCCGGGTAAAGGAGGGAGGGGGGAGCCGATAGCTCTTAATGCAAGAGTTGTCCTTTGCCATAATTATCGCATATGTTAGATCATATGCGATAATTATGTATGTGATGAGCGGCGACGAGGGGCAGAGCTGGTCTGCGGATGTTTGAACATCCCACCCCTGATCACACGGCTGCGGACTCGCAGGTGCAGCGATAATTAAATGACTGTGCATGCACAAGGACATCCTGAAATAAAATCCTGCAATATTTTTGTCGCTGGCGCTACGCAAATTGATTGACATGAAGCCGGCGTTAGTGGTTGCCAAATGCCCGTTTTCTGAGAGTGTCATGGAAAATGCAGACGTGCCCGTGCATTTGAAGGGAAGTCGTGTGACGTCAGCTCTGGCCTCAATCAGTCTGTTTTTATCGCAGCCGCCGAGTAATTCCCGGACTACGCACAGACTGCACAGACTGCACACACTGGAAAGATCATTCGATGGTGAGCAACTTGTGAATGGATTTGCAGCTAATCGCTGATCCAACTAAAGGTCCATACACACTGGGCGACTATGCCCAGCGTGTATGGACAACTATGATCATTTACATCGCTGGGGAGAAAGCCGCTCGGGGCATACACACTGAGCAGCTTTCCCCTGCCCGGCACCAATATATAACCAGCAGATGAACGGCTTTCTCAGCGATGTTGCGGGAGTGCGCAGCAGCGCTCAGCGCTCACCGCTGGGGCATACACACTGGGCTGTTTTAAGTGACTTTCAGCTCAAAGTCGCCCAGTGTGTATGGGCCTTAAACCGTGCTAAGCCAGGGTTTGCCTACTTTTAAAAAATAATTTCAAAGAGAAAGTATAAGCCATGGGGTGGGCCTTGCATCACCAGGGTTGGTCCTTGAGTCACCTGGGGGCGGGCTTAGGTAGGTGGCAGAGGCACACATGGGGGGTGGGAAGCTGAGCCATAGAAAGGTGGGAGCTGACTCTGAATAGCCCAGCCAGGGTGAGCAAGGCATCATGATGAAGTTGTGGGAGACATAGGGATGGGGCAACACAGTCAGGAGATGAAGATGTGCCGTCGCATATCTCCTTGTCTACGGTCCGGGTACCGGCGCTCCACCTGGCTGCTGCTTGAAAATTACCATTACAATAGACACTTTTTGAGAATGGTAGAGGAGGCGGCAGTACACGGACGGTCTGCTGTTAGGGGCAACCATTTTGTGCACCACGCTCATATCTTTCGGATGTGGAAGGTAATTTGTACAGACGCAATCGTGTGGATTTGCAAGTACCTGAGCTGCCAATTCTACAGGAGACTGTAGGGCATTTCGTTCCTGGTCTAATTATGGAGCCAGCTGCACCAATGGCATATCAAGAATTTAAAGGTCACAGGTCATTCTACCAGATGATGGAGAACATGGAATATGCAAGCATACCGGATCATTATCACCCGCTAGAGTTCCAATGACTCCGGCACAACAAAATTTGGTACTTGTTTCCTAGCAGGGCGCCCATCGTATGCCATCGCATATCAGTACTTAAGGTATGCGATGAGACCCGATTTAAGGCCCCCATTGTTAACGCCACCCCCACTATCAACGCCAACACGAAGCGTGACGAGCGTAGCGAGCCCACGAGGGGCGGCGGTACACGTCCTCTGATCTTTTTATTCCCCCACTATCCACGTAGCAGTGAAGTTGATTTTATATAGTGAAACAGTGTCTTTGGCCACGCACTTCTTACTCTGTGTATATATATATTTAGAGAAATATACAAAAACCAAGGTGTATATTTGACCCTACCATTAGATTCGGACTTTGAGTGTCCATAACCAGGCGCAATCAAACGCCGAACTCCATAAAAACTTGTATCGCCCTCCCCGTCGGGGAATCGAACCCCGGTCTCCCGCATGACAGGCGGGGATACTCACCACTATACTAACGAGGACTGACTTGGGGGAGGCATCGGCAAAGTTGGAACTGGCATTACACCCATAAAACCAAGTCAGGGTGAGGTGTCGAAATGAAACGGTGTCTTTGGCCACGCATCTTCTTACTCTGTGTATATATATATTTAGAGAAACATACAAAAACCAAGGTGTATATTTGACCCTACCATTAGATTCGGACTTTGAGTGTCCATAACCAGGGGCAATCAAACGCCGAACTCCATAAAAACTTGTATCGTCCTCCCTGTCAGGGAATCGAACCCTGGTCTCCCGCGTGACAGGCGGGGATACTCACCACTATACTAACGAGGACTGACTTAGGGGAGGCATCGGCAAAGTTGGAACTGGCATTACACCCATAAAACCAAGTCAGGGTGAGGTGTCGAAATGAAACGGTGTCTTTGGCCACGCATTTTCTTACTCTGTGTATATATATTTAGAGAAATATGCAAAAACCAAGGTGTATATTTGACCCTACCATTAGATTCGGACTTTGAGTGTCCATAACCAGGCGCAATCAAACGCCGAACTCCATAAAAACTTGTATCATCCTCCCCGTCGGGGAATCGAACCCCGGTCTCCCGCGTGACAGGCGGGGATACTCACCACTATACTAACGAGGACTGACTTGAGGAAGGCATCGGCAAAGTTGGAACTGGCATTACATCCATAAAACCAAGTCAGGGTGAGGTGTCGAAATGAAACGGTGTCTTTGGCCACGCATCTTCTTACTCTGTGTATATATATTTAGAGAAATATACAAAAACCAAGGTGTATATTTGACCCTACCATTAGATTCGGACTTTGAGTGTCCATAACCAGGCGCAATCAAACGCCGAACTCCATAAAATCTTGTATCGTCCTCCCCGTCGGGGAATCGAACCCCGGTCTCCCACGTGACAGGTGGGGATACTCACCACTATACTAACGAGGACTGACTTGCGGGAGGCATCGGCGAAGTTGGAACTGGCATTACACCCATAAAACCAAGTCAGGGTGAGGTGTCGAAATGAAACGGTGTCTTTGGCCACGCATCTTCTTACTCTGTCTATATATATTTAGAGAAATATACAAAAACCAAGGTGTATATTTGACCCTACCATTAGATTCGGACTTTGAGTGTCCATAACCAGGCGCAATCAAACGCCGAACTCCATAAAAACTTGTATCGTCCTCCGCGTCGGGGAATCGAACCCCGGTCTCCCGCGTGACAGGTGGGGATACTCACCACTATACTAACGACGACTGACTTGGGGGAGGCATCGGCAAAGTTGGAACTGGCATTACACCCATAAAACCAAGTCAGGGTGAGGTGTCGAAATGAAACGGTGTCTTTGGCCACGCATCTTCTTACTCTGTGTATATATATTTAGAGAAATATACAAAAACCAAGGTGTATATTTGACCCTACCATTAGATTCGGACTTTGAGTGTCCATAACCAGGCGCAATCAAACACCGAACTCCATAAAAACTTGTATCGTCCTCCCCGTCGGGGAATCGAACCCCGGTCTCCCGCGTGACAGGCGGGGATACTCACCACTATACTAACGAGGACTGACTTGGGGGAGGCATCGGCAAAGTTGGAACTGGCATTACACCCATAAAACCAAGTCAGGGTGAGGTGTCGAAATGAAACGGTGTATTTGGCCACGCATCTTCTTACACTGTGTATATATATTTAGAGAAATATACAAAAACCAAGGTGTATATTTGACCCTACCATTAGATTCGGACTTTGAGTGTCCATAACCAGGCGCAATCAAACGCCGAACTCCATAAAAACTTGTATCGTCCTCCGCGTCGGGGAATCGAACCCCGGTCTCCCGCGTGACAGGTGGGGATACTCACCACTATACTAACGACGACTGACTTGGGGGAGGCATCGGCAAAGTTGGAACTGGCATTACACCCATAAAACCAAGTCAGGGTGAGGTGTCGAAATGAAACGGTGTCTTTGGCCACGCATCTTCTAACTCTGTGTATATATATTTAGAGAAATATACAAAAACCAAGGTGTATATTTGACCCTACCATTAGATTCGGACTTTGAGTGTCCATAACCAGGCGCAATCAAACGCCGAACTCCATAAAAACTTGTATCGTCCTCACCGTCAGGGAATCGAACCACGGTCTCCCGCGTGACAGGCGGGGATACTCACCACTATACTAACGAGGACTGACTTGGGGGAGGCATCGGCAAAGTTGGAACTGGCATTACACCCATAAAACCAAGTCAGGGTGAGGTGTCGAAATGAAACGGTGTCTTTGGCCACGCATCTTCTAACTCTTTGTATATATATTTAGAGAAATATACAAAAACCAAGGTGTATATTTGACCCTACCATTAGATTCGGACTTTGAGTGTCCATAACCAGGCGCAATCAAACGCCGAACTCCATAAAAACTTGTATCGTCCTCACTGTCAGGGAATGGAACCCTGGTCTCCCGCGTGACAGGCGGGGATACTCACTACTATACTAATGAGGACTGACTTTGGGAGGCATCGGCAAAGTTGGAACTGGCATTACACCCATAAAACCAAGTCAGGGTGAGGTGTCGAAATGAAACGGTGTCTTTGGCCACGCATCTTCTTACTCTGTCTATATATATTTAGAGAAATATACAAAAACCAAGGTGTATATTTGACCCTACCATTATATTCGGACTTTGAGTGTCCATAACCAGGCGCAATCAAACGCCGAACTCCATAAAAACTTGTATCGTCCTCCGCGTCAAGGAATCGAACCCCGGTCTCCCGCGTGTCAGGTGGGGATACTCACCACTATACTAACGAGGACTGGCTTGGGGGAGGCATCGGCAAAGTTGGAACTGGCATTACATCCATAAAACCAAGTCAGGGTGAGGTGTCGAAATGAAACGGTGTCTTTGGCCACGCATCTTCTTACTCTGTGTATATATATTTAGAGAAATATACAAAAACCAAGGTGTATATTTGACCCTACCATTAGATTCGGACTTTGAGTGTCCATAACCAGGCGCAATCAAACGCCGAACTCCATAAAAACTTGTATCGTCCTCCCCGTCGGGGAATCGAACCCCGGTCTCCCGCGTGACAGGCGGGGATACTCACCACTATACTAACGACGACTGACTTGGGGGAGGCGTCGGCAAAGTTGGAACTGGCATTACACCCATAAAACCAAGTCAGGGTGAGGTGTCGAAATGAAACGGTGTCTTTGGCCACGCATCTTCTTACTCTGTGTATATATATTTAGAGAAATATACAAAAACCAAGGTGTATATTTGACCCTACCATTAGATTCGGACTTTGAGTGTCCATAACCAGGCGCAATCAAACGCCGAACTCCATAAAAACTTGTATCGTCCTCCCCGTCGGGGAATCGAACCCCGGTCTCCCGCATGACAGGCGGGGATACTCACCACTTTACTAACGAGGACTGACTTGGGGGAGGCGTCGGCAAAGTTGGAACTGGCATTACACCCATAAAACCAAGTCAGGGTGAGGTGTCGAAATGAAACGGTGTCTTTGGCCACGCATCTTCTTACTCTGTGTATATATATTTAGAGAAATATACAAAAACCAAGGTGTATATTTGACCCTACCATTAGATTCGGACTTTGAGTGTCCATAACCAGGCGCAATCAAACGCCGAACTCCATAAAAACTTGTATCGTCCTCACCGTCGGGGAATCGAACCACGGTCTCCCGCGTGACAGGCGGGGATACTCACCACTATACTAACGAGGACTGACTTGGGGGGAGGCGTCGGCAAAGTCGGAACTGGCATTACACCCATAAAACCAAGTCAGGGTGAGGTGTCGAAATGAAACGGTGTCTTTGGCCACGCATCTTCTTACTCTGTGTATATATATATTTAGAGAAATATACAAAAACCAAGGTGTATATTTGACCCTACCATTAGATTCGGACTTTGAGTGTCCATAACCAGGCGCAATCAAACGCCGAACTCCATAAAAACTTGTATCGTCCTCCCCGTCGGGGAATCGAACCCCGGTCTCCCGCGTGACAGGCTAGGATACTCACCACTATACTAACGAGGACTGACTTGGGGGAGGCGTCGGCAAAGTCGGAACTGAATGCCCATAAAACCAAGTCAGGGTGAGGTGTCGAAATGAAACGGTGTCTTTGGCCACGCATCTTCTTACTCTGTGTATATATATTTAGAGAAATATACAAAAACCAAGGTGTATATTTGACCCTACCATTAGATTCGGACTTTGAGTGTCCATAACCAGGCGCAATCAAACGCCGAACTCTATAAAAACTTGTATCGTCCTCCCCGTCGGGGAATCGAACCCCGGTCTCCCACGTGACAGGCGGGGATAGTCACCACTATACTAACGAAGACTGACTTGGGGGAGGCGTCGGCAAAGTTGGAACTGGCATTACACCCATAAAACCAAGTCAGGGTGAGGTGTCGAAATGAAACGGTGTCTTTGGCCACGCATCTTCTTACTCTGTGTATATATATTTAGAGAAATATACAAAAACCAAGGTGTATATTTGACCCTACCATTAGATTCGGACTTTGAGTGTCCATAACCAGGCGCAATGAAACGCCGAACTCCATAAAAACTTGTATCGTCCTCCCCGTCGGGCAATCGAACCCCGGTCTCCCGCGTAATAGGCGGGGATACTCAACACTATACTAACGAGGACTGACTTGGGGGAGGCGTCGGCAAAGTCGGAACTGGCATTACACCCATAAAACCAAGACAGGGTGAGGTGTCGAAATGAAACGGTGTCTTTGGCCACGCATCTTCTTACTCTGTGTATATATATTTAGAGAAATATACAAAAACCAAGGTGTATATTTGACCCTAACATTAGATTCGGACTTTGAGTGTCCATAACCAGGCGCAATCAAACGCCGAACTCCATAAAAACTTGTATCGTCCTCCCCGTCGGGGAAGCGAACCCCGGTCTCCCGTGTGACAGGCGGGGATACTCACCACTATACTAACGAGGACTGACTTGGGAGAGGCGTCGTCAAAGTCGGAACTGGCATTACACCCATAAAACCAAGTCAGGGTGAGGTGTCGAAATGAAACGGTGTATTTGGCCACGCATCTCCTTACTCTGTGTATATATATTTAGAGAAATATACAAAAACCAAGGTGTATATTTGACCCTACCATTAGATTCGGACTTTGAGTGTCCATAACCAGGCGCAATCAAACGCCGAACTCCATAAAATCTTGTATCGTCCTCCCCGTCGGGGAATCGAACCCCGGTCTCCCACGTGACAGGTGGGGATACTCACCACTATACTAACGAGGACTGACTTGCGGGAGGCATCGGCGAAGTTGGAACTGGCATTACACCCATAAAACCAAGTCAGGGTGAGGTGTCGAAATGAAACGGTGTCTTTGGCCACGCATCTTCTTACTCTGTCTATATATATTTAGAGAAAT
>NC_139227.1:8662899-8695399 GCF_055691185.1 Crinia signifera | reverse complement strand
GGTGTATATTTGACCCTACCATTAGATTCGGACTTTGAGTGTCCATAACCAGGCGCAATCAAACGCCGAACTCCATAAAAACTTGTATCGTCCTCCCCGTCGGGGAATCGAACCCCGGTCTCCCGCGTGACAGGCGGGGATACTCACCACTATACTAACGAGGACTGACTTGGGGGAGGCGTCGGCAAAGTTGGAACTGGCATTACACCCATAAAACCAAGTCAGGGTGAGGTGTCGAAATGAAACGGTGTCTTTGGCCACGCATCTTCTTACTCTGTGTATATATATTTAGAGAAATATACAAAAACCAAGGTGTATATTTGACCCTACCATTAGATTCGGACTTTGAGTGTCCATAACCAGGCGCAATCAAACGCCGAACTCCATAAAAACTTGTATCGTCCTCCCCGTCGGGGAATCGAACCCCGGTCTCCCGCATGACAGGCGGGGATACTCACCACTTTACTAACGAGGACTGACTTGGGGGAGGCGTCGGCAAAGTTGGAACTGGCATTACACCCATAAAACCAAGTCAGGGTGAGGTGTCGAAATGAAACGGTGTCTTTGGCCACGCATCTTCTTACTCTGTGTATATATATTTAGAGAAATATACAAAAACCAAGGTGTATATTTGACCCTACCATTAGATTCGGACTTTGAGTGTCCATAACCAGGCGCAATCAAACGCCGAACTCCATAAAAACTTGTATCGTCCTCACCGTCGGGGAATCGAACCACGGTCTCCCGCGTGACAGGCGGGGATACTCACCACTATACTAACGAGGACTGACTTGGGGGGAGGCGTCGGCAAAGTCGGAACTGGCATTACACCCATAAAACCAAGTCAGGGTGAGGTGTCGAAATGAAACGGTGTCTTTGGCCACGCATCTTCTTACTCTGTGTATATATATATTTAGAGAAATATACAAAAACCAAGGTGTATATTTGACCCTACCATTAGATTCGGACTTTGAGTGTCCATAACCAGGCGCAATCAAACGCCGAACTCCATAAAAACTTGTATCGTCCTCCCCGTCGGGGAATCGAACCCCGGTCTCCCGCGTGACAGGCTAGGATACTCACCACTATACTAACGAGGACTGACTTGGGGGAGGCGTCGGCAAAGTCGGAACTGAATGCCCATAAAACCAAGTCAGGGTGAGGTGTCGAAATGAAACGGTGTCTTTGGCCACGCATCTTCTTACTCTGTGTATATATATTTAGAGAAATATACAAAAACCAAGGTGTATATTTGACCCTACCATTAGATTCGGACTTTGAGTGTCCATAACCAGGCGCAATCAAACGCCGAACTCTATAAAAACTTGTATCGTCCTCCCCGTCGGGGAATCGAACCCCGGTCTCCCACGTGACAGGCGGGGATAGTCACCACTATACTAACGAAGACTGACTTGGGGGAGGCGTCGGCAAAGTCGGAACTGGCATTACACCCATAAAACCAAGTCAGGGTGAGGTGTCGAAATGAAACGGTGTCTTTGGCCACGCATCTTCTTACTCTGTGTATATATATTTAGAGAAATATACAAAAACCAAGGTGTATATTTGACCCTACCATTAGATTCGGACTTTGAGTGTCCATAACCAGGCGCAATCAAACGCCGAACTCCATAAAAACTTGTATCGTCCTCCCCGTCGGGCAATCGAACCCCGGTCTCCCGCGTAATAGGCGGGGATACTCAACACTATACTAACGAGGACTGACTTGGGGGAGGCGTCGGCAAAGTCGGAACTGGCATTACACCCATAAAACCAAGACAGGGTGAGGTGTCGAAATGAAACGGTGTCTTTGGCCACGCATCTTCTTACTCTGTGTATATATATTTAGAGAAATATACAAAAACCAAGGTGTATATTTGACCCTAACATTAGATTCGGACTTTGAGTGTCCATAACCAGGCGCAATCAAACGCCGAACTCCATAAAAACTTGTATCGTCCTCCCCGTCGGGGAAGCGAACCCCGGTCTCCCGTGTGACAGGCGGGGATACTCACCACTATACTAACGAGGACTGACTTGGGAGAGGCGTCGTCAAAGTCGGAACTGGCATTACACCCATAAAACCAAGTCAGGGTGAGGTGTCGAAATGAAACGGTGTATTTGGCCACGCATCTCCTTACTCTGTGTATATATATTTAGAGAAATATACAAAAACCAAGGTGTATATTTGACCCTACCATTAGATTCGGACTTTGAGTGTCCATAACCAGGCGCAATCAAACGCCGAACTCCATAAAAACTTGTATCGTCCTCCCCGTCGGGGAATCGAACCCCGGTCTCCCGCGTGACAGGCGGGGATACTCACCACTATACTAACGAGGACTGACTTGGGGGAGGCGTCGGCAAAGTCGGAACTGGCATTACACCCATAAAACCAAGTCAGGGTGAGGTGTCGAAATAAAACGGTGTATTTGGCCACGCATCTCCTTACTCTGTGTATATATATTTAGAGAAATATACAAAAACCAAGGTGTATATTTGACCCTACCATTAGATTCGGACTTTGAGTGTCCATAACCAGGCGCAATCAAACGCCGAACTCCATAAAAACTTGTATCGTCCTCCCCGTCGGGGAATCGAACCCCGGTCTCCCGCGTGACAGGCGGGGATACTCACCACTATACTAACGAGGACTGACTTAGGTGAGGCGTCGGCAAAGTCGGAACTGGCATTACACCCATAAAACCAAGTCAGGGTGAGGTGTCGAAATGAAACGGTGTATTTGGCCACGCATCTCCTTACTCTGTGTATATATATTTAGAGAAATATACAAAAACCAAGGTGTATATTTGACCCTACCATTAGATTCGGACTTTGAGTGTCCATAACCAGGCGCAATCAAACGCCAAACTCCATAAAAACTTGTATCGTCCTCCCCATCGGGGAATCGAACCCCGGTCTCCCGCGTGACAGGCGGGGATACTCACCACTATATTAACGAGGACTGACTTGGGGGAGGCGTCGGCAAAGTCGGAACTGGCATTACACCCATAAAACCAAGTCAGGGTGAGGTGTCGAAATGAAACGGTGTATTTGGCCACGCATCTCCTTACTCTGTGTATATATATTTAGAGAAATATACAAAAACCAAGGTGTATATTTGACCCTACCATTAGATTCGGACTTTGAGTGTCCATAACCAGGCGCAATCAAACGCCGAACTCCATAAAAACTTGTATCGTCCTCCCCGTCGGGGAATCGAACCCCGGTCTCCCGCGTGACAGGCGGGGATACTCACCACTATACTAACGAGGACTGACTTGGGGGAGGCGTCGGCAAAATCGGAACTCCCATTACACCCATAAAACCAAGTCAGGGTGAGGTGTCGAAATGAAACGGTGTATTTGGCCACGCATCTCCTTACTCTGTGTATATATATTTAGAGAAATATACAAAAACCAAAGTGTATATTTGACCCTACCATTAGATTCGGACTTTGAGTGTCCATAACCAGGCGCAATCAAACGCCAAACTCCATAAAAACTTGTATCGTCCTCCCCGTCGGGGAATCGAACCCCGGTCTCCCGCGTGACAGGCGGGGATACTCACCACTATACTAACGAGGACTGACTTGGAGGAGGCGTCGGCAAAGTCGGAACTGGCATTACACCCATAAAACCAAGTCAGGGTGAGGTGTCGAAATGAAACGGTGTATTTGGCCACGCATCTCCTTACTCTGTCTATATATATTTAGAGAAATATACAAAAACCAAGGTGTATATTTGACCCTACCATTAGATTCGGACTTTGAGTGTCCATAACCAGGCGCAATCAAACGCCGAACTCCATAAAAACTTGTATCGTCCTCCCCGTCGGGGAATCGAACCCCGGTCTCCCGCATGACAGGCGGGGATACTCACCACTATACTAACGAGGACTGACTTGGGGGAGGCGTCGGCAAAGTCGGAACTGGCATTACACCCATAAAACCAAGTCAGGGTGAGGTGTCGAAATAAAACGGTGTATTTGGCCACGCATATCCTTACTCTGTGTATATATATTTAGAGAAATATACAAAAACCAAGGTGTATATTTGACCCTACCATTAGATTCGGACTTTGAGTGTCCATAACCAGGCGCAATCAAACGCCAAACTCCATAAAAACTTGTATCGTCCTCCCCGTCGGGGAATCGAACCCCGGTCTCCCGCGTGACAGGCGGGGATACTCACCACTATACTAACGAGGACTAACTTGGGGGAGGCGTCGGCAAAGTCGGAACTGGCATTACACCCATAAAACCAAGTCAGGGTGAGGTGTCGAAATGAAACGGTGTATTTGGCCACGCATCTCCTTACTCTGTGTATATATATTTAGAGAAATATACAAAAACCAAGGTGTATATTTGACCCTACCATTAGATTCGGACTTTGAGTGTCCATAACCAGGCGCAATCAAACGCCGAACTCCATAAAAACTTGTATCGTCCTCCCCGTCGGGGAATTGAACCCCGGTCTCCCGCGTGACAGGCGGGGATACTCACCACTATACTAACGAGGACTGACTTGGGGGAGGCGTCGGCAAAGTCGGAACTGGCATTACACCCATAAAACCAAGTCAGGGTGAGGTGTCGAAATGAAACGGTGTATTTGGCCACGCATCTCCTTACTCTGTGTATATATATTTAGAGAAATATACAAAAACCAAGGTGTATATTTGACCCTACCATTAGATTCGGACTTTGAGTGTCCATAAACAGGCGCAATCAAACGCCGAACTCCATAAAAACTTGTATCGTCCTCCCCGTCGGGGAATCGAACCCCGGTCTCCCGCGTGACAGGCGGGGATACTCACCACTATACTAACGAGGACTGACTTGGGGGAGGCGTCGGCAAAGTCGGAACTGGCATTACACCCATAAAACCAAGTCAGGGTGAGGTGTCGAAATGAAACGGTGTATTTGGCCACGCATCTCCTTACTCTGTGTATATATATTTAGAGAAATATACAAAAACCAAGGTGTATATTTGACCCTACCATTAGATTCGGACTTTGAGTGTCCATAACCAGGCGCAATCAAACGCCGAACTCCATAAAAACTTGTATCGTCCTCCCCGTCGGGGAATCGAACCCCGGTCTCCCGCGTGACAGGCGGGGATACTCACCACTATACTAACGAGGACTGACTTTGGGGAGGCGTCGGCAAAGTCGGAACTGGCATTACACCCATAAAACCAAGTCAGGGTGAGGTGTCGAAATGAAACGGTGTATTTGGCCACGCATCTCCTTACTCTGTGTATATATATTTAGAGAAATATACAAAAACCAAGGTGTATATTTGACCCTACCATTAGATTCGGACTTTGAGTGTCCATAACCAGGCGCAATCAAACGCCGAACTCCATAAAAACTTGTATCGTCCTCCCCGTCGGGGAATTGAACCCCGGTCTCCCGCGTGACAGGCGGGGATACTCACCACTATACTAACGAGGACTGACTTGGGGGAGGCGTCGGCAAAGTCGGAACTGGCATTACACCCATAAAACCAAGTCAGGGTGAGGTGTCGAAATGAAACGGTGTATTTGGCCACTCATCTCCTTACTCTGTGTATATATATTTAAAGAAATATACAAAAACCAAGGTGTATATTTGACCCTACCATTAGATTCGGACTTTGAGTGTCCATAACCAGGCCCAATCAAACGCCGAACTCCATAAAAACTTGTATCGTCCTCCCCGTCGGGGAATCGAACCCCGGTCTCCCGCGTGACAGGCGGGGATACTCACCACTATACTAACGAGGACTGACTTGGGGGAGGCGTCGGCAAAGTCGGAACTGGCATTACACCCATAAAACCAAGTCAGGGTGAGGTGTCGAAATGAAACGGTGTATTTGGCCACGCATCTCCTTACTCTGTGTATATATATTTAGAGAAATATACAAAAACCAAGGTGTATATTTGACCCTACCATTAGATTCGGACTTTGAGTGTCCATAACCAGGCGCAATCAAACGCCGAACTCCATAAAAACTTGTATCGTCCTCCCCGTCGGGGAATCGAACCCCGGTCTCCCGCGTGACAGGCGGGGATACTCACCACTATACTAACGAGGACCAACTTGGGGGAGGCGTCGGCAAAGTCGGAACTGGCATTACACCCATAAAACCAAGTCAGGGTGAGGTGTCGAAATGAAACGGTGTATTTGGCCACGCATCTCCTTACTCTGTGTATATATATTTAGAGAAATATCCAAAAACCAAGGTGTATATTTGACCCTACCATTAGATTCGGACTTTGAGTGTCCATAACCAGGCGCAATCAAACGCCGAACTCCATAAAAACTTGTATCGTCCTCCCCGTCGGGGAATCGAACCCCGGTCTCCCGCGTGACAGGCGGGGATACTCACCACTATACTAACGAGGACTGACTTGGGGGAGGCGTCGGCAAAGTCGGAACTGGCATTACACCCATAAAACCAAGTCAGGGTGAGGTGTCGAAATGAAACGGTGTATTTGGCCACGCATCTCCTTACTCTGTGTATATATATTTAGAGAAATATACAAAAACCAAGGTGTATATTTGACCCTACCATTAGATTCGGACTTTGAGTGTCCATAACCAGGCGCAATCAAACGCCGAACTCCATAAAAACTTGTATCGTCCTCCCCGTCGAGGAATCGAACCCCGGTCTCCCGCGTGACAGGCGGGGATACTCACCACTATACTAACGAGGACTGACTTTGGGGAGGCGTCGGCAAAGTCGGAACTGGCATTACACCCATAAAACCAAGTCAGGGTGAGGTGTCGAAATGAAACGGTGTATTTGGCCACGCATCTCCTTACTCTGTGTATATATATTTAGAGAAATATACAAAAACCAAGGTGTATATTTGACCCTACCATTAGATTCGGACTTTGAGTGTCCATAACCAGGCGCAATCAAACGCCGAACTCCATAAAAATACTCACCACTCCATACTAACGAGGACTGACTTGGGGGAGGCGTCGGCAAATTCGGAACTTTACAAAAACCAAGGTGTATATTTGACCCTACCATTAGATTCGGACTTTGAGTGTCCATAACCAGGCGCAATCAAACGCCGAACTCCATAAAAACTTGTATCGTCCTCCCCGTCGGGGAATCGAACCCCGGTCTCCCGCGTGACAGGCGGGGATACTCACCACTATACTAACGAGGACTGACTTGGGGGAGGCGTCGGCAAAGTCGGAACTGGCATTACACCCATAAAACCAAGTCAGGGTGAGGTGTCGAAATGAAACGGTGTATTTGGCCACGCATCTCCTTACTCTGTGTATATATATTTAGAGAAATATACAAAAACCAAGGTGTATATTTGACCCTACCATTAGATTCGGACTTTGAGTGTCCATAACCAGGCGCAATCAAACGCCGAACTCCATAAAAACTTGTATCGTCCTCCCCGTCGGGGAATCGAACCCCGGTCTCCCGCGTGACAGGCGGGGATACTCACCACTATACTAACGAGGACTGACTTGGGGGAGGCTTCGGCAAAGTCGGAACTGGCATTACACCCATAAAACCAAGTCAGGGTGAGGTGTCGAAATGAAACGGTGTATTTGGCCACGCATCTCCTTACTCTGTGTATATATATTTAGAGAAATATACAAAAACCAAGGTGTATATTTGACCCTACCATTAGATTCGGACTTTGAGTGTCCATAACCAGGCGCAATCAAACGCCGAACTCCATAAAAACTTGTATCGTCCTCCCCGTCGGGGAATCGAACCCCGGTCTCCCGCGTGACAGGCGGGGATACTCACCACTATACTAACGAGGACTGACTTGGGGGAGGCGTCGGCAAAGTCGGAACTGGCATTACACCCATAAAACCAAGTCAGGGTGAGGTGTCGAAATGAAACGGTGTATTTGGCCACGCATCTCCTTACTCTGTGTATATATATTTAGAGAAATATACAAAAACCAAGGTGTATATTTGACCCTACCATTAGATTCGGACTTTGAGTGTCCATAACCAGGCGCAATCAAACGCCGAACTCCATAAAAACTTGTATCGTCCTCCCCGTCAGGGAATCGAACCCCGGTCTCCCGCGTGACAGGCGGGGATACTCACCACTATACTAACGAGGACTGACTTGGGGGAGGCCTCGGCAAAGTCGAAACTGGCATTACACCCATAAAACCAAGTCAGGGTGAGGTGTCGAAATGAAACGGTGTATTTGGCCACGCATCTCCTTACTCTGTGTATATATATTTAGAGAAATATACAAAAACCAAGGTGTATATTTGACCCTACCATTAGATTCGGACTTTGAGTGTCCATAACAAGGCGCAATCAAACGCCGAACTCCATAAAAACTTGTATCGTCCTCCCCGTCGGGGAATCGAACCCCGGTCTCCCGCGTGACAGGCGGGGATACTCACCACTATACTAACGAGGACTGACTTGGGGGAGGTGTCGGCAAAGTCGGAACTGGCATTACACCCATAAAACCAAGTCAGGGTGAGGTGTCGAAATGAAACGGTGTATTTGGCCACGCATCTCCTTACTCTGTGTATATATATTTAGAGAAATATACAAAAACCAAGGTGTATATTTGACCCTACCATTAGATTCGGACTTTGAGTGTCCATAACCAGGCGCAATCAAACGCCGAACTCCATAAAAACTTGTATCGTCCTCCCCGTCGGGGAATCGAACCCCGGTCTCCCGCGTGACAGGCGGGGATACTCACCACTATACTAACGAGGACTGACTTGGGGGAGGCGACGGCAAAGTCGGAACTGGCATTACACCCATAAAACCAAGTCAGGGTGAGGTGTCGAAATGAAACGGTGTATTTGGCCACGCATCTCCTTACTCTGTATATATATTTAGAGAAATATACAAAAACCAAGGTGTATATTTGACCCTACCATTAGATTCGGACTTTGAGTGTCCATAACCAGGCGCAATCAAACGCCGAACTCCATAAAAACTTGTATCGTCCTCCCCGTCGGGGAATCGAACCCCGGTCTCCCGCGTGACAGGCGGGGATACTCACCACTATACTAACGAGGACTGACTTGGGGGAGGCGTCGGCAAAGTCGGAACTGGCATTACACCCATAAAACCAAGTCAGGGTGAGGTGTCGAAATGAAACGGTGTATTTGGCCACGCATCTCCTTACTCTGTGTATATATATTTAGAGAAATATACAAAAACCAAGGTGTATATTTGACCCTACCATTAGATTCGGACTTTGAGTGTCCATAACCAGGCGCAATCAAACGCCGAACTCCATAAAAACTTGTATCGTCCTCCCCGTCGGGGAATCGAACCCCGGTCTCCCGCGTGACAGGCGGGGATACTCACCACTATACTAACGAGGACTGACTTGGGGGAGGCGTCGGCAAAGTCGGAACTGGCATTACACCCATAAAACCAAGTCAGGGTGAGGTGTCGAAATGAAACGGTGTATTTGGCCACGCATCTCCTTACTCTGTGTATATATATTTAGAGAAATATACAAAAACCAAGGTGTATATTTGACCCTACCATTAGATTCGGACTTTGAGTGTCCATAACCAGGCGCAATCAAACGCCGAACTCCATAAAAACTTGTATCGTCCTCCCCGTCGGGGAATCGAACCCCGGTCTCCCGCGTGACAGGCGGGGATACTCACCACTATACTAACGAGGACTGACTTGGGGGAGGCATCGGCAAAGTCGGAACTGGCATTACACCCATAAAACCAAGTCAGGGTGAGGTGTCGAAATGAAACGGTGTATTTGGCCACGCATCTCCTTACTCTGTGTATATATATTTAGAGAAATATACAAAAACCAAGGTGTATATTTGACCCTACCATTAGATTCGGACTTTGAGTGTCCATAACCAGGCGCAATCAAACGCCGAACTCCATAAAAACTTGTATCGTCCTCCCCGTCGGGGAATCGAACCCCGGTCTCCCGCGTGACAGGCGGGGATACTCACCACTATACTAACGAGGACTGACTTGGGGGAGGCGTCGGCAAAGTCGGAACTGGCATTACACCCATAAAACCAAGTCAGGGTGAGGTGTCGAAATGAAACGGTGTATTTGGCCACGCATCTCCTTACTCTGTGTATATATATTTAGAGAAATATACAAAAACCAAGGTGTATATTTGACCCTACCATTAGATTCGGACTTTGAGTGTCCATAACCAGGCGCAATCAAACGCCGAACTCCATAAAAACTTGTATCGTCCTCCCCGTCGGGGAATCGAACCCCGGTCTCCCGCGTGACAGGCGGGGATACTCACCACTATACTAACGAGGACTGACTTGGGGGAGGCGTCGGCAAAGTCGGAACTGGCATTACACCCATAAAACCAAGTCAGGGTGAGGTGTCGAAATGAAACGGTGTATTTGGCCACGCATCTCCTTACTCTGTGTATATATATTTAGAGAAATATACAAAAACCAAGGTGTATATTTGACCCTACCATTAGATTCGGACTTTGAGTGTCCATAACCAGGCGCAATCAAATGCCGAACTCCATAAAAACTTGTATCGTCCTCCCCGTCGGGGAATCGAACCCCGGTCTCCCGCGTGACAGGCGGGGATACTCACCACTATACTAACGAGGACTGACTTGGGGGAGGCATCGGCAAAGTCGGAACTGGCATTACACCCATAAAACCAAGTCAGGGTGAGGTGTCGAAATGAAACGGTGTATTTGGCCACGCATCTCCTTACTCTGTGTATATATATTTAAAGAAATATACAAAAACCAAGGTGTATATTTGACCCTACCATTAGATTCGGACTTTGAGTGTCCATAACCAGGCGCAATCAAACGCCGAACTCCATAAAAACTTGTATCGTCCTCCCCGTCGGGGAATCGAACCCAGGTCTCCCGCGTGACAGGCGGGGATACTCACCACTATACTAACGAGGACTGACTTGGGGGAGGCGTCGGCAAAGTCGGAACTGGCATTACACCCATAAAACCAAGTCAGGGTGAGGTGTCGAAATGAAACGGTGTATTTGGCCACAAGTCAGGGTGAGGTGTCGAAATGAAACGGTGTATTTGGCCACGCATCTCCTTACTCTGTGTATATATATTTAGAGAAATATACAAAAACCAAGGTGTATATTTGACCCTACCATTAGATTCGGACTTTGAGTGTCCATAACCAGGCGCAATCAAACGCCGAACTCCATAAAAACTTGTATCGTCCTCCCCGTCGGGGAATCGAACCCCGGTCTCCCGCGTGACAGGCGGGGATACTCACCACTATACTAACGAGGACTGACTTGGGGGAGGCGTCGGCAAAGTCGGAACTGGCATTACACCCATAAAACCAAGTCAGGGTGAGGTGTCGAAATGAAACGGTGTATTTGGCCACGCATCTCCTTACTCTGTGTATATATATTTAGAGAAATATACAAAAACCAAGGTGTATATTTGACCCTACCATTAGATTCGGACTTTGAGTGTCCATAACCAGGCGCAATCAAACGCCGAACTCCATAAAAACTTGTATCGTCCTCCCCGTCGGGGAATCGAACCCCGGTCTCCCGCGTGACAGGCGGGGATACTCACCACTATACTAACGAGGACTGACTTGGGGGAGGCGTCGGCAAAGTCGGAACTGGCATTACACCCATAAAACCAAGTCAGGGTGAGGTGTCGAAATGAAACGGTGTATTTGGCCACGCATCTCCTTACTCTGTGTATATATATTTAGAGAAATATACAAAAACCAAGGTGTATATTTGACCCTACCATTAGATTCGGACTTTGAGTGTCCATAACCAGGCGCAATCAAACGCCGAACTCCATAAAAACTTGTATCGTCCTCCCCGTCGGGGAATCGAACCCCGGTCTCCCGCGTGACAGGCGGGGATACTCACCACTATACTAACGAGGACTGACTTGGGGGAGGCATCGGCAAAGTCGGAACTGGCATTACACCCATAAAACCAAGTCAGGGTGAGGTGTCGAAATGAAACGGTGTATTTGGCCACGCATCTCCTTACTCTGTGTATATATATTTAAAGAAATATACAAAAACCAAGGTGTATATTTGACCCTACCATTAGATTCGGACTTTGAGTGTCCATAACCAGGCGCAATCAAACGCCGAACTCCATAAAAACTTGTATCGTCCTCCCCGTCGGGGAATCGAACCCAGGTCTCCCGCGTGACAGGCGGGGATACTCACCACTATACTAACGAGGACTGACTTGGGGGAGGCGTCGGCAAAGTCGGAACTGGCATTACACCCATAAAACCAAGTCAGGGTGAGGTGTCGAAATGAAACGGTGTATTTGGCCACAAGTCAGGGTGAGGTGTCGAAATGAAACGGTGTATTTGGCCACGCATCTCCTTACTCTGTGTATATATATTTAGAGAAATATACAAAAACCAAGGTGTATATTTGACCCTACCATTAGATTCGGACTTTGAGTGTCCATAACCAGGCGCAATCAAACGCCGAACTCCATAAAAACTTGTATCGTCCTCCCCGTCGGGGAATCGAACCCCGGTCTCCCGCGTGACAGGCGGGGATACTCACCACTATACTAACGAGGACTGACTTGGGGGAGGCGTCGGCAAAGTCGGAACTGGCATTACACCCATAAAACCAAGTCAGGGTGAGGTGTCGAAATGAAACGGTGTATTTGGCCACGCATCTCCTTACTCTGTGTATATATATTTAGAGAAATATACAAAAACCAAGGTGTATATTTGACCCTACCATTAGATTCGGACTTTGAGTGTCCATAACCAGGCGCAATCAAACGCCGAACTCCATAAAAACTTGTATCGTCCTCCCCGTCGGGGAATCGAACCCCGGTCTCCCGCGTGACAGGCGGGGATACTCACCACTATACTAACGAGGACTGACTTGGGGGAGGCGTCGGCAAAGTCGGAACTGGCATTACACCCATAAAACCAAGTCAGGGTGAGGTGTCGAAATGAAACGGTGTATTTGGCCACGCATCTCCTTACTCTGTGTATATATATTTAGAGAAATATACAAAAACCAAGGTGTATATTTGACCCTACCATTAGATTCGGACTTTGAGTGTCCATAACCAGGCGCAATCAAACGCCGAACTCCATAAAAACTTGTATCGTCCTCCCCGTCGGGGAATCGAACCCCGGTCTCCCGCGTGACAGGCGGGGATACTCACCACTATACTAACGAGGACTGACTTGGGGGAGGCGTCGGCAAAGTCGGAACTGGCATTACACCCATAAAACCAAGTCAGGGTGAGGTGTCGAAATGAAACGGTGTATTTGGCCACGCATCTCCTTACTCTGTGTATATATATTTAGAGAAATATACAAAAACCAAGGTGTATATTTGACCCTACCATTAGATTCGGACTTTGAGTGTCCATAACCAGGCGCAATCAAACGCCGAACTCCATAAAAACTTGTATCGTCCTCCCCGTCGGGGAATCGAACCCCGGTCTCCCGCGTGACAGGCGGGGATACTCACCACTATACTTGGGGGAGGCGTCGGCCAAGTCGGAACTGGCATTACACCCATAAAACCAAGTCAGGGTGAGGTGTCGAAATGAAACGGTGTATTTGGCCACGCATCTCCTTACTCTGTGTATATATATTTAGAGAAATATACAAAAACCAAGGTGTATATTTGACCCTACCATTAGATTCGGACTTTGAGTTTCCATAACCAGGCGCAATCAAACGCCGAACTCCATAAAAACTTGTATCGTCCTCCCCGTCGGGGAATCGAACCCCGGTCTCCCGCGTGACAGGCGGGGATACTCACCACTATACTAACGAGGACTGACTTGGGGGAGGCGTCGGCAAAGTCGGAACTGGCATTACACCCATAAAATCAAGTCAGGGTGAGGTGTCGAAATGAAACGGTGTATTTGGCCACGCATCTCCTTACTCTGTGTATATATATTTAGAGAAATATACAAAAACCAAGGTGTATATTTGACCCTACCATTAGATTCGGACTTTGAGTGTCCATAACCAGGCGCAATCAAACGCCGAACTCCATAAAAACTTGTATCGTCCTCCCCGTCGGGGAATCGAACCCCGGTCTCCCGCGTGACAGGCGGGGATACTCACCACTATACTAACGAGGACTGACTTGGGGGAGGCGTCGGCAAAGTCGGAACTGGCATTACACCCATAAAACCAAGTCAGGGTGAGGTGTCGAAATGAAACGGTGTATTTGGCCACGCATCTCCTTACTCTGTGTATATATATTTAGAGAAATATACAAAAACCAAGGTGTATATTTGACCCTACCATTAGATTCGGACTTTGAGTGTCCATAACCAGGCGCAATCAAACGCCGAACTCCATAAAAACTTGTATCGTCCTCCCCGTCGGGGAATCGAACCCCGGTCTCCCGCGTGACAGGCGGGGATACTCACCACTATACTAACGAGGACTGACTTGGGGGAGGCGTCGGCAAAGTCGGAACTGGCATTACACCCATAAAACCAAGTCAGGGTGAGGTGTCGAAATGAAACGGTGTATTTGGCCACGCATCTCCTTACTCTGTGTATATATATTTAGAGAAATATACAAAAACCAAGGTGTATATTTGACCCTACCATTAGATTCGGACTTTGAGTGTCCATAACCAGGCGCAATCAAACGCCGAACTCCATAAAAACTTGTATCGTCCTCCCCGTCGGGGAATCGAACCCCGGTCTCCCGCGTGACAGGCGGGGATACTCACCACTATACTAACGAGGACTGACTTGGGGGAGGCGTCGGCAAAGTCGGAACTGGCATTACACCCATAAAACCAAGTCAGGGTGAGGTGTCGAAATGAAACGGTGTATTTGGCCACGCATCTCCTTACTCTGTGTATATATATTTAGAGAAATATACAAAAACCAAGGTGTATATTTGACCCTACCATTAGATTCGGACTTTGAGTGTCCATAACCAGGCGCAATCAAACGCCGAACTCCATAAAAACTTGTATCGTCCTCCCCGTCGGGGAATCGAACCCCGGTCTCCCGCGTGACAGGCGGGGATACTCACCACTATACTAGGATGACTTGGGGGAGGCGTCGGCCAAGTCGGAACTGGCATTACACCCATAAAACCAAGTCAGGGTGAGGTGTCGAAATGAAACGGTGTATTTGGCCACGCATCTCCTTACTCTGTGTATATATATTTAGAGAAATATACAAAAACCAAGGTGTATATTTGACCCTACCATTAGATTCGGACTTTGAGTTTCCATAACCAGGCGCAATCAAACGCCGAACTCCATAAAAACTTGTATCGTCCTCCCCGTCGGGGAATCGAACCCCGGTCTCCCGCGTGACAGGCGGGGATACTCACCACTATACTAACGAGGACTGACTTGGGGGAGGCGTCGGCAAAGTCGGAACTGGCATTACACCCATAAAATCAAGTCAGGGTGAGGTGTCGAAATGAAACGGTGTATTTGGCCACGCATCTCCTTACTCTGTGTATATATATTTAGAGAAATATACAAAAACCAAGGTGTATATTTGACCCTACCATTAGATTCGGACTTTGAGTGTCCATAACCAGGCGCAATCAAACGCCGAACTCCATAAAAACTTGTATCGTCCTCCCCGTCGGGGAATCGAACCCCGGTCTCCCGCGTGACAGGCGGGGATACTCACCACTATACTAACGAGGACTGACTTGGGGGAGGCGTCGGCAAAGTCGGAACTGGCATTACACCCATAAAACCAAGTCAGGGTGAGGTGTCGAAATGAAACGGTGTATTTGGCCACGCATCTCCTTACTCTGTGTATATATATTTAGAGAAATATACAAAAACCAAGGTGTATATTTGACCCTACCATTAGATTCGGACTTTGAGTGTCCATAACCAGGCGCAATCAAACGCCGAACTCCATAAAAACTTGTATCGTCCTCCCCGTCGGGGAATCGAACCCCGGTCTCCCGCGTGACAGGCGGGGATACTCACCACTATACTAACGAGGACTGACTTGGGGGAGGCGTCGGCAAAGTCGGAACTGGCATTACACCCATAAAACCAAGTCAGGGTGAGGTGTCGAAATGAAACGGTGTATTTGGCCACGCATCTCCTTACTCTGTGTATATATATTTAGAGAAATATACAAAAACCAAGGTGTATATTTGACCCTACCATTAGATTCGGACTTTGAGTGTCCATAACCAGGCGCAATCAAACGCCGAACTCCATAAAAACTTGTATCGTCCTCCCCGTCGGGGAATCGAACCCCGGTCTCCCGCGTGACAGGCGGGGATACTCACCACTATACTAACGAGGACTGACTTGGGGGAGGCGTCGGCAAAGTCGGAACTGGCATTACACCCATAAAACCAAGTCAGGGTGAGGTGTCGAAATGAAACGGTGTATTTGGCCACGCATCTCCTTACTCTGTGTATATATATTTAGAGAAATATACAAAAACCAAGGTGTATATTTGACCCTACCATTAGATTCGGACTTTGAGTGTCCATAACCAGGCGCAATCAAACGCCGAACTCCATAAAAACTTGTATCGTCCTCCCCGTCGGGGAATCGAACCCCGGTCTCCCGCGTGACAGGCGGGGATACTCACCACTATACTAACGAGGACTGACTTGGGGGAGGCATCGGCAAAGTCGGAACTGGCATTACACCCATAAAACCAAGTCAGGGTGAGGTGTCGAAATGAAACGGTGTATTTGGCCACGCATCTCCTTACTCTGTGTATATATATTTAAAGAAATATACAAAAACCAAGGTGTATATTTGACCCTACCATTAGATTCGGACTTTGAGTGTCCATAACCAGGCGCAATCAAACGCCGAACTCCATAAAAACTTGTATCGTCCTCCCCGTCGGGGAATCGAACCCAGGTCTCCCGCGTGACAGGCGGGGATACTCACCACTATACTAACGAGGACTGACTTGGGGGAGGCGTCGGCAAAGTCGGAACTGGCATTACACCCATAAAACCAAGTCAGGGTGAGGTGTCGAAATGAAACGGTGTATTTGGCCACAAGTCAGGGTGAGGTGTCGAAATGAAACGGTGTATTTGGCCACGCATCTCCTTACTCTGTGTATATATATTTAGAGAAATATACAAAAACCAAGGTGTATATTTGACCCTACCATTAGATTCGGACTTTGAGTGTCCATAACCAGGCGCAATCAAACGCCGAACTCCATAAAAACTTGTATCGTCCTCCCCGTCGGGGAATCGAACCCCGGTCTCCCGCGTGACAGGCGGGGATACTCACCACTATACTAACGAGGACTGACTTGGGGGAGGCGTCGGCAAAGTCGGAACTGGCATTACACCCATAAAACCAAGTCAGGGTGAGGTGTCGAAATGAAACGGTGTATTTGGCCACGCATCTCCTTACTCTGTGTATATATATTTAGAGAAATATACAAAAACCAAGGTGTATATTTGACCCTACCATTAGATTCGGACTTTGAGTGTCCATAACCAGGCGCAATCAAACGCCGAACTCCATAAAAACTTGTATCGTCCTCCCCGTCGGGGAATCGAACCCCGGTCTCCCGCGTGACAGGCGGGGATACTCACCACTATACTAACGAGGACTGACTTGGGGGAGGCGTCGGCAAAGTCGGAACTGGCATTACACCCATAAAACCAAGTCAGGGTGAGGTGTCGAAATGAAACGGTGTATTTGGCCACGCATCTCCTTACTCTGTGTATATATATTTAGAGAAATATACAAAAACCAAGGTGTATATTTGACCCTACCATTAGATTCGGACTTTGAGTGTCCATAACCAGGCGCAATCAAACGCCGAACTCCATAAAAACTTGTATCGTCCTCCCCGTCGGGGAATCGAACCCCGGTCTCCCGCGTGACAGGCGGGGATACTCACCACTATACTAACGAGGACTGACTTGGGGGAGGCATCGGCAAAGTCGGAACTGGCATTACACCCATAAAACCAAGTCAGGGTGAGGTGTCGAAATGAAACGGTGTATTTGGCCACGCATCTCCTTACTCTGTGTATATATATTTAAAGAAATATACAAAAACCAAGGTGTATATTTGACCCTACCATTAGATTCGGACTTTGAGTGTCCATAACCAGGCGCAATCAAACGCCGAACTCCATAAAAACTTGTATCGTCCTCCCCGTCGGGGAATCGAACCCAGGTCTCCCGCGTGACAGGCGGGGATACTCACCACTATACTAACGAGGACTGACTTGGGGGAGGCGTCGGCAAAGTCGGAACTGGCATTACACCCATAAAACCAAGTCAGGGTGAGGTGTCGAAATGAAACGGTGTATTTGGCCACAAGTCAGGGTGAGGTGTCGAAATGAAACGGTGTATTTGGCCACGCATCTCCTTACTCTGTGTATATATATTTAGAGAAATATACAAAAACCAAGGTGTATATTTGACCCTACCATTAGATTCGGACTTTGAGTGTCCATAACCAGGCGCAATCAAACGCAGAACTCCATAAAAACTTGTATCGTCCTCCCCGTCGGGGAATCGAACCCCAGTCTCCCGCGTGACAGGCGGGGATACTCACCACTATACTAACGAGGACTGACTTGGGGGAGGCGTCGGCAAAGTCGGAACTGGCATTACACCCATAAAACCAAGTCAGGGTGAGGTGTCGAAATGAAACGGTGTATTTGGCCACGCATCTCCTTACTCTGTGTATATATATTTAGAGAAATATACAAAAACCAAGGTGTATATTTGACCCTACCATTAGATTCGGACTTTGAGTGTCCATAACCAGGCGCAATCAAACGCCGAACTCCATAAAAACTTGTATCGTCCTCCCCGTCGGGGAATCGAACCCCGGTCTCCCGCGTGACAGGCGGGGATACTCACCACTATACTAACGAGGACTGACTTGGGGGAGGCGTCGGCAAAGTCGGAACTGGCATTACACCCATAAAACCAAGTCAGGGTGAGGTGTCGAAATGAAACGGTGTATTTGGCCACGCATCTCCTTACTCTGTGTATATATATTTAGAGAAATATACAAAAACCAAGGTGTATATTTGACCCTACCATTAGATTCGGACTTTGAGTGTCCATAACCAGGCGCAATCAAACGCCGAACTCCATAAAAACTTGTATCGTCCTCCCCGTCGGGGAATCGAACCCCGGTCTCCCGCGTGACAGGCGGGGATACTCACCACTATACTAACGAGGACTGACTTGGGGGAGGCGTCGGCAAAGTCGGAACTGGCATTACACCCATAAAACCAAGTCAGGGTGAGGTGTCGAAATGAAACGGTGTATTTGGCCACGCATCTCCTTACTCTGTGTATATATATTTAGAGAAATATACAAAAACCAAGGTGTATATTTGACCCTACCATTAGATTCGGACTTTGAGTGTCCATAACCAGGCGCAATCAAACGCCGAACTCCATAAAAACTTGTATCGTCCTCCCCGTCGGGGAATCGAACCCCGGTCTCCCGCGTGACAGGCGGGGATACTCACCACTATACTTGGGGGAGGCGTCGGCCAAGTCGGAACTGGCATTACACCCATAAAACCAAGTCAGGGTGAGGTGTCGAAATGAAACGGTGTATTTGGCCACGCATCTCCTTACTCTGTGTATATATATTTAGAGAAATATACAAAAACCAAGGTGTATATTTGACCCTACCATTAGATTCGGACTTTGAGTTTCCATAACCAGGCGCAATCAAACGCCGAACTCCATAAAAACTTGTATCGTCCTCCCCGTCGGGGAATCGAACCCCGGTCTCCCGCGTGACAGGCGGGGATACTCACCACTATACTAACGAGGACTGACTTGGGGGAGGCGTCGGCAAAGTCGGAACTGGCATTACACCCATAAAATCAAGTCAGGGTGAGGTGTCGAAATGAAACGGTGTATTTGGCCACGCATCTCCTTACTCTGTGTATATATATTTAGAGAAATATACAAAAACCAAGGTGTATATTTGACCCTACCATTAGATTCGGACTTTGAGTGTCCATAACCAGGCGCAATCAAACGCCGAACTCCATAAAAACTTGTATCGTCCTCCCCGTCGGGGAATCGAACCCCGGTCTCCCGCGTGACAGGCGGGGATACTCACCACTATACTAACGAGGACTGACTTGGGGGAGGCGTCGGCAAAGTCGGAACTGGCATTACACCCATAAAACCAAGTCAGGGTGAGGTGTCGAAATGAAACGGTGTATTTGGCCACGCATCTCCTTACTCTGTGTATATATATTTAGAGAAATATACAAAAACCAAGGTGTATATTTGACCCTACCATTAGATTCGGACTTTGAGTGTCCATAACCAGGCGCAATCAAACGCCGAACTCCATAAAAACTTGTATCGTCCTCCCCGTCGGGGAATCGAACCCCGGTCTCCCGCGTGACAGGCGGGGATACTCACCACTATACTAACGAGGACTGACTTGGGGGAGGCGTCGGCAAAGTCGGAACTGGCATTACACCCATAAAACCAAGTCAGGGTGAGGTGTCGAAATGAAACGGTGTATTTGGCCACGCATCTCCTTACTCTGTGTATATATATTAAGAGAAATATACAAAAACCAAGGTGTATATTTGACCCTACCATTAGATTCGGACTTTGAGTGTCCATAACCAGGCGCAATCAAACGCCGAACTCCATAAAAACTTGTATCGTCCTCCCCGTCGGGGAATCGAACCCCGGTCTCCCGCGTGACAGGCGGGGATACTCACCACTATACTAACGAGGACTGACTTGGGGGAGGAGTCGGCAAAGTCGGAACTGGCATTACACCCATAAAACCAAGTCAGGGTGAGGTGTCGAAATGAAACGGTGTATTTGGCCACGCATCTCCTTACTCTGTATATATATTTAGAGAAATATACAAAAACCAAGGTGTATATTTGACCCTACCATTAGATTCGGACTTTGAGTGTCCATAACCAGGCGCAATCAAACGCCGAACTCCATAAAAACTTGTATCGTCCTCCCCGTCGGGGAATCGAACCCCGGTCTCCCGCGTGACAGGCGGGGATACTCACCACTATACTAACGAGGACTGACTTGGGGGAGGCGTCGGCAAAGTCGGAACTGGCATTACACCCATAAAACCAAGTCAGGGTGAGGTGTCGAAATGAAACGGTGTATTTGGCCACGCATCTCCTTACTCTGTGTATATATATTTAGAGAAATATACAAAAACCAAGGTGTATATTTGACCCTACCATTAGATTCGGACTTTGAGTGTCCATAACCAGGCGCAATCAAACGCCGAACTCCATAAAAACTTGTATCGTCCTCCCCGTCGGGGAATCGAACCCCGGTCTCCCGCGTGACAGGCGGGGATACTCACCACTATACTAACGAGGACTGACTTGGGGGAGGCGTCGGCAAAGTCGGAACTGGCATTACACCCATAAAACCAAGTCAGGGTGAGGTGTCGAAATGAAACGGTGTATTTGGCCACGCATCTCCTTACTCTGTGTATATATATTTAGAGAAATATACAAAAACCAAGGTGTATATTTGACCCTACCATTAGATTCGGACTTTGAGTGTCCATAACCAGGCGCAATCAAACGCCGAACTCCATAAAAACTTGTATCGTCCTCCCCGTCGGGGAATCGAACCCCGGTCTCCCGCGTGACAGGCGGGGATACTCACCACTATACTAACGAGGACTGACTTGGGGGAGGCATCGGCAAAGTCGGAACTGGCATTACACCCATAAAACCAAGTCAGGGTGAGGTGTCGAAATGAAACGGTGTATTTGGCCACGCATCTCCTTACTCTGTGTATATATATTTAGAGAAATATACAAAAACCAAGGTGTATATTTGACCCTACCATTAGATTCGGACTTTGAGTGTCCATAACCAGGCGCAATCAAACGCCGAACTCCATAAAAACTTGTATCGTCCTCCCCGTCGGGGAATCGAACCCCGGTCTCCCGCGTGACAGGCGGGGATACTCACCACTATACTAACGAGGACTGACTTGGGGGAGGCGTCGGCAAAGTCGGAACTGGCATTACACCCATAAAACCAAGTCAGGGTGAGGTGTCGAAATGAAACGGTGTATTTGGCCACGCATCTCCTTACTCTGTGTATATATATTTAGAGAAATATACAAAAACCAAGGTGTATATTTGACCCTACCATTAGATTCGGACTTTGAGTGTCCATAACCAGGCGCAATCAAACGCCGAACTCTATAAAAACTTGTATCGTCCTCCCCGTCGGGGAATCGAACCCCGGTCTCCCGCGTGACAGGCGGGGATACTCACCACTATACTAACGAGGACTGACTTGGGGGAGGCGTCGGCAAAGTCGGAACTGGCATTACACCCATAAAACCAAGTCAGGGTGAGGTGTCGAAATGAAACGGTGTATTTGGCCACGCATCTCCTTACTCTGTGTATATATATTTAGAGAAATATACAAAAACCAAGGTGTATATTTGACCCTACCATTAGATTCGGACTTTGAGTGTCCATAACCAGGCGCAATCAAATGCCGAACTCCATAAAAACTTGTATCGTCCTCCCCGTCGGGGAATCGAACCCCGGTCTCCCGCGTGACAGGCGGGGATACTCACCACTATACTAACGAGGACTGACTTGGGGGAGGCATCGGCAAAGTCGGAACTGGCATTACACCCATAAAACCAAGTCAGGGTGAGGTGTCGAAATGAAACGGTGTATTTGGCCACGCATCTCCTTACTCTGTGTATATATATTTAAAGAAATATACAAAAACCAAGGTGTATATTTGACCCTACCATTAGATTCGGACTTTGAGTGTCCATAACCAGGCGCAATCAAACGCCGAACTCCATAAAAACTTGTATCGTCCTCCCCGTCGGGGAATCGAACCCAGGTCTCCCGCGTGACAGGCGGGGATACTCACCACTATACTAACGAGGACTGACTTGGGGGAGGCGTCGGCAAAGTCGGAACTGGCATTACACCCATAAAACCAAGTCAGGGTGAGGTGTCGAAATGAAACGGTGTATTTGGCCACAAGTCAGGGTGAGGTGTCGAAATGAAACGGTGTATTTGGCCACGCATCTCCTTACTCTGTGTATATATATTTAGAGAAATATACAAAAACCAAGGTGTATATTTGACCCTACCATTAGATTCGGACTTTGAGTGTCCATAACCAGGCGCAATCAAACGCCGAACTCCATAAAAACTTGTATCGTCCTCCCCGTCGGGGAATCGAACCCCGGTCTCCCGCGTGACAGGCGGGGATACTCACCACTATACTAACGAGGACTGACTTGGGGGAGGCGTCGGCAAAGTCGGAACTGGCATTACACCCATAAAACCAAGTCAGGGTGAGGTGTCGAAATGAAACGGTGTATTTGGCCACGCATCTCCTTACTCTGTGTATATATATTTAGAGAAATATACAAAAACCAAGGTGTATATTTGACCCTACCATTAGATTCGGACTTTGAGTGTCCATAACCAGGCGCAATCAAACGCCGAACTCCATAAAAACTTGTATCGTCCTCCCCGTCGGGGAATCGAACCCCGGTCTCCCGCGTGACAGGCGGGGATACTCACCACTATACTAACGAGGACTGACTTGGGGGAGGCGTCGGCAAAGTCGGAACTGGCATTACACCCATAAAACCAAGTCAGGGTGAGGTGTCGAAATGAAACGGTGTATTTGGCCACGCATCTCCTTACTCTGTGTATATATATTTAGAGAAATATACAAAAACCAAGGTGTATATTTGACCCTACCATTAGATTCGGACTTTGAGTGTCCATAACCAGGCGCAATCAAACGCCGAACTCCATAAAAACTTGTATCGTCCTCCCCGTCGGGGAATCGAACCCCGGTCTCCCGCGTGACAGGCGGGGATACTCACCACTATACTAACGAGGACTGACTTGGGGGAGGCATCGGCAAAGTCGGAACTGGCATTACACCCATAAAACCAAGTCAGGGTGAGGTGTCGAAATGAAACGGTGTATTTGGCCACGCATCTCCTTACTCTGTGTATATATATTTAAAGAAATATACAAAAACCAAGGTGTATATTTGACCCTACCATTAGATTCGGACTTTGAGTGTCCATAACCAGGCGCAATCAAACGCCGAACTCCATAAAAACTTGTATCGTCCTCCCCGTCGGGGAATCGAACCCAGGTCTCCCGCGTGACAGGCGGGGATACTCACCACTATACTAACGAGGACTGACTTGGGGGAGGCGTCGGCAAAGTCGGAACTGGCATTACACCCATAAAACCAAGTCAGGGTGAGGTGTCGAAATGAAACGGTGTATTTGGCCACAAGTCAGGGTGAGGTGTCGAAATGAAACGGTGTATTTGGCCACGCATCTCCTTACTCTGTGTATATATATTTAGAGAAATATACAAAAACCAAGGTGTATATTTGACCCTACCATTAGATTCGGACTTTGAGTGTCCATAACCAGGCGCAATCAAACGCCGAACTCCATAAAAACTTGTATCGTCCTCCCCGTCGGGGAATCGAACCCCGGTCTCCCGCGTGACAGGCGGGGATACTCACCACTATACTAACGAGGACTGACTTGGGGGAGGCGTCGGCAAAGTCGGAACTGGCATTACACCCATAAAACCAAGTCAGGGTGAGGTGTCGAAATGAAACGGTGTATTTGGCCACGCATCTCCTTACTCTGTGTATATATATTTAGAGAAATATACAAAAACCAAGGTGTATATTTGACCCTACCATTAGATTCGGACTTTGAGTGTCCATAACCAGGCGCAATCAAACGCCGAACTCCATAAAAACTTGTATCGTCCTCCCCGTCGGGGAATCGAACCCCGGTCTCCCGCGTGACAGGCGGGGATACTCACCACTATACTAACGAGGACTGACTTGGGGGAGGCGTCGGCAAAGTCGGAACTGGCATTACACCCATAAAACCAAGTCAGGGTGAGGTGTCGAAATGAAACGGTGTATTTGGCCACGCATCTCCTTACTCTGTGTATATATATTTAGAGAAATATACAAAAACCAAGGTGTATATTTGACCCTACCATTAGATTCGGACTTTGAGTGTCCATAACCAGGCGCAATCAAACGCCGAACTCCATAAAAACTTGTATCGTCCTCCCCGTCGGGGAATCGAACCCCGGTCTCCCGCGTGACAGGCGGGGATACTCACCACTATACTAACGAGGACTGACTTGGGGGAGGCGTCGGCAAAGTCGGAACTGGCATTACACCCATAAAACCAAGTCAGGGTGAGGTGTCGAAATGAAACGGTGTATTTGGCCACGCATCTCCTTACTCTGTGTATATATATTTAGAGAAATATACAAAAACCAAGGTGTATATTTGACCCTACCATTAGATTCGGACTTTGAGTGTCCATAACCAGGCGCAATCAAACGCCGAACTCCATAAAAACTTGTATCGTCCTCCCCGTCGGGGAATCGAACCCCGGTCTCCCGCGTGACAGGCGGGGATACTCACCACTATACTTGGGGGAGGCGTCGGCCAAGTCGGAACTGGCATTACACCCATAAAACCAAGTCAGGGTGAGGTGTCGAAATGAAACGGTGTATTTGGCCACGCATCTCCTTACTCTGTGTATATATATTTAGAGAAATATACAAAAACCAAGGTGTATATTTGACCCTACCATTAGATTCGGACTTTGAGTTTCCATAACCAGGCGCAATCAAACGCCGAACTCCATAAAAACTTGTATCGTCCTCCCCGTCGGGGAATCGAACCCCGGTCTCCCGCGTGACAGGCGGGGATACTCACCACTATACTAACGAGGACTGACTTGGGGGAGGCGTCGGCAAAGTCGGAACTGGCATTACACCCATAAAATCAAGTCAGGGTGAGGTGTCGAAATGAAACGGTGTATTTGGCCACGCATCTCCTTACTCTGTGTATATATATTTAGAGAAATATACAAAAACCAAGGTGTATATTTGACCCTACCATTAGATTCGGACTTTGAGTGTCCATAACCAGGCGCAATCAAACGCCGAACTCCATAAAAACTTGTATCGTCCTCCCCGTCGGGGAATCGAACCCCGGTCTCCCGCGTGACAGGCGGGGATACTCACCACTATACTAACGAGGACTGACTTGGGGGAGGCGTCGGCAAAGTCGGAACTGGCATTACACCCATAAAACCAAGTCAGGGTGAGGTGTCGAAATGAAACGGTGTATTTGGCCACGCATCTCCTTACTCTGTGTATATATATTTAGAGAAATATACAAAAACCAAGGTGTATATTTGACCCTACCATTAGATTCGGACTTTGAGTGTCCATAACCAGGCGCAATCAAACGCCGAACTCCATAAAAACTTGTATCGTCCTCCCCGTCGGGGAATCGAACCCCGGTCTCCCGCGTGACAGGCGGGGATACTCACCACTATACTAACGAGGACTGACTTGGGGGAGGCGTCGGCAAAGTCGGAACTGGCATTACACCCATAAAACCAAGTCAGGGTGAGGTGTCGAAATGAAACGGTGTATTTGGCCACGCATCTCCTTACTCTGTGTATATATATTTAGAGAAATATACAAAAACCAAGGTGTATATTTGACCCTACCATTAGATTCGGACTTTGAGTGTCCATAACCAGGCGCAATCAAACGCCGAACTCCATAAAAACTTGTATCGTCCTCCCCGTCGGGGAATCGAACCCCGGTCTCCCGCGTGACAGGCGGGGATACTCACCACTATACTAACGAGGACTGACTTGGGGGAGGCGTCGGCAAAGTCGGAACTGGCATTACACCCATAAAACCAAGTCAGGGTGAGGTGTCGAAATGAAACGGTGTATTTGGCCACGCATCTCCTTACTCTGTGTATATATATTTAGAGAAATATACAAAAACCAAGGTGTATATTTGACCCTACCATTAGATTCGGACTTTGAGTGTCCATAACCAGGCGCAATCAAACGCCGAACTCCATAAAAACTTGTATCGTCCTCCCCGTCGGGGAATCGAACCCCGGTCTCCCGCGTGACAGGCGGGGATACTCACCACTATACTAACGAGGACTGACTTGGGGGAGGCATCGGCAAAGTCGGAACTGGCATTACACCCATAAAACCAAGTCAGGGTGAGGTGTCGAAATGAAACGGTGTATTTGGCCACGCATCTCCTTACTCTGTGTATATATATTTAAAGAAATATACAAAAACAAAGGTGTATATTTGACCCTACCATTAGATTCGGACTTTGAGTGTCCATAACCAGGCGCAATCAAACGCCGAACTCCATAAAAACTTGTATCGTCCTCCCCGTCGGGGAATCGAACCCAGGTCTCCCGCGTGACAGGCGGGGATACTCACCACTATACTAACGAGGACTGACTTGGGGGAGGCGTCGGCAAAGTCGGAACTGGCATTACACCCATAAAACCAAGTCAGGGTGAGGTGTCGAAATGAAACGGTGTATTTGGCCACAAGTCAGGGTGAGGTGTCGAAATGAAACGGTGTATTTGGCCACGCATCTCCTTACTCTGTGTATATATATTTAGAGAAATATACAAAAACCAAGGTGTATATTTGACCCTACCATTAGATTCGGACTTTGAGTGTCCATAACCAGGCGCAATCAAACGCCGAACTCCATAAAAACTTGTATCGTCCTCCCCGTCGGGGAATCGAACCCCGGTCTCCCGCGTGACAGGCGGGGATACTCACCACTATACTAACGAGGACTGACTTGGGGGAGGCGTCGGCAAAGTCGGAACTGGCATTACACCCATAAAACCAAGTCAGGGTGAGGTGTCGAAATGAAACGGTGTATTTGGCCACGCATCTCCTTACTCTGTGTATATATATTTAGAGAAATATACAAAAACCAAGGTGTATATTTGACCCTACCATTAGATTCGGACTTTGAGTGTCCATAACCAGGCGCAATCAAACGCCGAACTCCATAAAAACTTGTATCGTCCTCCCCGTCGGGGAATCGAACCCCGGTCTCCCGCGTGACAGGCGGGGATACTCACCACTATACTAACGAGGACTGACTTGGGGGAGGCGTCGGCAAAGTCGGAACTGGCATTACACCCATAAAACCAAGTCAGGGTGAGGTGTCGAAATGAAACGGTGTATTTGGCCACGCATCTCCTTACTCTGTGTATATATATTTAGAGAAATATACAAAAACCAAGGTGTATATTTGACCCTACCATTAGATTCGGACTTTGAGTGTCCATAACCAGGTGCAATCAAACGCCGAACTCCATAAAAACTTGTATCGTCCTCCCCGTCGGGGAATCGAACCCCGGTCTCCCGCGTGACAGGCGGGGATACTCACCACTATACTAACGAGGACTGACTTGGGGGAGGCGTCGGCAAAGTCGGAACTGGCATTACACCCATAAAACCAAGTCAGGGTGAGGTGTCGAAATGAAACGGTGTATTTGGCCACGCATCTCCTTACTCTGTGTATATATATTTAGAGAAATATACAAAAACCAAGGTGTATATTTGACCCTACCATTAGATTCGGACTTTGAGTGTCCATAACCAGGCGCAATCAAACGCCGAACTCCATAAAAACTTGTATCGTCCTCCCCGTCGGGGAATCGAACCCCGGTCTCCCGCGTGACAGGCGGGGATACTCACCACTATACTTGGGGGAGGCGTCGGCCAAGTCGGAACTGGCATTACACCCATAAAACCAAGTCAGGGTGAGGTGTCGAAATGAAACGGTGTATTTGGCCACGCATCTCCTTACTCTGTGTATATATATTTAGAGAAATATACAAAAACCAAGGTGTATATTTGACCCTACCATTAGATTCGGACTTTGAGTTTCCATAACCAGGCGCAATCAAACGCCGAACTCCATAAAAACTTGTATCGTCCTCCCCGTCGGGGAATCGAACCCCGGTCTCCCGCGTGACAGGCGGGGATACTCACCACTATACTAACGAGGACTGACTTGGGGGAGGCGTCGGCAAAGTCGGAACTGGCATTACACCCATAAAATCAAGTCAGGGTGAGGTGTCGAAATGAAACGGTGTATTTGGCCACGCATCTCCTTACTCTGTGTATATATATTTAGAGAAATATACAAAAACCAAGGTGTATATTTGACCCTACCATTAGATTCGGACTTTGAGTGTCCATAACCAGGCGCAATCAAACGCCGAACTCCATAAAAACTTGTATCGTCCTCCCCGTCGGGGAATCGAACCCCGGTCTCCCGCGTGACAGGCGGGGATACTCACCACTATACTAACGAGGACTGACTTGGGGGAGGCGTCGGCAAAGTCGGAACTGGCATTACACCCATAAAACCAAGTCAGGGTGAGGTGTCGAAATGAAACGGTGTATTTGGCCACGCATCTCCTTACTCTGTGTATATATATTTAGAGAAATATACAAAAACCAAGGTGTATATTTGACCCTACCATTAGATTCGGACTTTGAGTGTCCATAACCAGGCGCAATCAAACGCCGAACTCCATAAAAACTTGTATCGTCCTCCCCGTCGGGGAATCGAACCCCGGTCTCCCGCGTGACAGGCGGGGATACTCACCACTATACTAACGAGGACTGACTTGGGGGAGGCGTCGGCAAAGTCGGAACTGGCATTACACCCATAAAACCAAGTCAGGGTGAGGTGTCGAAATGAAACGGTGTATTTGGCCACGCATCTCCTTACTCTGTGTATATATATTTAGAGAAATATACAAAAACCAAGGTGTATATTTGACCCTACCATTAGATTCGGACTTTGAGTGTCCATAACCAGGCGCAATCAAACGCCGAACTCCATAAAAACTTGTATCGTCCTCCCCGTCGGGGAATCGAACCCCGGTCTCCCGCGTGACAGGCGGGGATACTCACCACTATACTAACGAGGACTGACTTGGGGGAGGCGTCGGCAAAGTCGGAACTGGCATTACACCCATAAAACCAAGTCAGGGTGAGGTGTCGAAATGAAACGGTGTATTTGGCCACGCATCTCCTTACTCTGTGTATATATATTTAGAGAAATATACAAAAACCAAGGTGTATATTTGACCCTACCATTAGATTCGGACTTTGAGTGTCCATAACCAGGCGCAATCAAACGCCGAACTCCATAAAAACTTGTATCGTCCTCCCCGTCGGGGAATCGAACCCCGGTCTCCCGCGTGACAGGCGGGGATACTCACCACTATACTAACGAGGACTGACTTGGGGGAGGCGTCGGCAAAGTCGGAACTGGCATTACACCCATAAAACCAAGTCAGGGTGAGGTGTCGAAATGAAACGGTGTATTTGGCCACGCATCTCCTTACTCTGTGTATATATATTTAGAGAAATATACAAAAACCAAGGTGTATATTTGACCCTACCATTAGATTCGGACTTTGAGTGTCCATAACCAGGCGCAATCAAACGCCGAACTCCATAAAAACTTGTATCGTCCTCCCCGTCGGGGAATCGAACCCCGGTCTCCCGCGTGACAGGCGGGGATACTCACCACTATACTAACGAGGACTGACTTGGGGGAGGCGTCGGCAAAGTCGGAACTGGCATTACACCCATAAAACCAAGTCAGGGTGAGGTGTCGAAATGAAACGGTGTATTTGGCCACGCATCTCCTTACTCTGTGTATATATATTTAGAGAAATATACAAAAACCAAGGTGTATATTTGACCCTACCATTAGATTCGGACTTTGAGTGTCCATAACCAGGCGCAATCAAACGCCGAACTCCATAAAAACTTGTATCGTCCTCCCCGTCGGGGAATCGAACCCCGGTCTCCCGCGTGACAGGCGGGGATACTCACCACTATACTAACGAGGACTGACTTGGGGGAGGCGTCGGCAAAGTCGGAACTGGCATTACACCCATAAAACCAAGTCAGGGTGAGGTGTCGAAATGAAACGGTGTATTTGGCCACGCATCTCCTTACTCTGTGTATATATATTTAGAGAAATATACAAAAACCAAGGTGTATATTTGACCCTACCATTAGATTCGGACTTTGAGTGTCCATAACCAGGCGCAATCAAACGCCGAACTCCATAAAAACTTGTATCGTCCTCCCCGTCGGGGAATCGAACCCCGGTCTCCCGCGTGACAGGCAGGGATACTCACCACTATACTAACGAGGACTGACTTGGGGGAGGCGTCGGCAAAGTCGGAACTGGCATTACACCCATAAAACCAAGTCAGGGTGAGGTGTCGAAATGAAACGGTGTATTTGGCCACGCATCTCCTTACTCTGTGTATATATATTTAGAGAAATATACAAAAACCAAGGTGTATATTTGACCCTACCATTAGATTCGGACTTTGAGTTTCCATAACCAGGCGCAATCAAACGCCGAACTCCATAAAAACTTGTATCGTCCTCCCCGTCGGGGAATCGAACCCCGGTCTCCCGCGTGACAGGCGGGGATACTCACCACTATACTAACGAGGACTGACTTGGGGGAGGCGTCGGCAAAGTCGGAACTGGCATTACACCCATAAAACCAAGTCAGGGTGAGGTGTATCGTCCTCCCCGTCGGGGAATCGAACCCCGGTCTCCCGCGTGACAGGCGGGGATACTCACCACTATACTAACGAGGACTGACTTGGGGGAGGCGTCGGCAAAGTCGGAACTGGCATTACACCCATAAAACCAAGTCAGGGTGAGGTGTCGAAATGAAACGGTGTATTTGGCCACGCATCTCCTTACTCTGTGTATATATATTTAGAGAAATATACAAAAACCAAGGTGTATATTTGACCCTACCATTAGATTCGGACTTTGAGTGTCCATAACCAGGCGCAATCAAACGCCGAACTCCATAAAAACTTGTATCGTCCTCCCCGTCTGGGAATCGAACCCCGGTCTCCCGCGTGACAGGCGGGGATACTCACCACTATACTAACGAGGACTGACTTGGGGGAGGCGTCGGCAAAGTCGGAACTGGCATTACACCCATAAAACCAAGTCAGGGTGAGGTGTCGAAATGAAACGGTGTATTTGGCCACGCATCTCCTTACTCTGTGTATATATATTTAGAGAAATATACAAAAACCAAGTTGTATATTTGACCCTACCATTAGATTCGGACTTTGAGTTTCCATAACCAGGCGCAATCAAACGCCGAACTCCATAAAAACTTGTATCGTCCTCCCCGTCGGGGAATCGAACCCCGGTCTCCCGCGTGACAGGCGGGGATACTCACCACTATACTAACGAGGACTGACTTGGGGGAGGCGTCGGCAAAGTCGGAACTGGCATTACACCCATAAAACCAAGTCAGGGTGAGGTGTCGAAATGAAACGGTGTATTTGGCCACGCATCTCCTTACTCTGTGTATATAACCAGGCGCAATCAAACGCCGAACTCCATAAAAACTTGTATCGTCCTCCCCGTCGGGGAATCGAACCCCGGTCTCCCGCGTGACAGGCGGGGATACTCACCACTATACTAACGAGGACTGACTTGGGGGAGGCGTCGGCAAAGTCGGAACTGGCATTACACCCATAAAACCAAGTCAGGGTGAGGTGTCGAAATGAAACGGTGTATTTGGCCACGCATCTCCTTACTCTGTGTATATATATTTAGAGAAATATACAAAAACCAAGG
>NC_139227.1:8620399-8657899 GCF_055691185.1 Crinia signifera | reverse complement strand
TTCGGACTTTGAGTGTCCATAACCAGGCGCAATCAAACGCCGAACTCCATAAAAACTTGTATCGTCCTCCCCGTCGGGGAATCGAACCCCGGTCTCCCGCGTGACAGGCGGGGATACTCACCACTATACTAACGAGGACTGACTTGGGGGAGGCGTCGGCATTAGATTCGGACTTTGAGTGTCCATAACCAGGCGCAATCAAACGCCGAACTCCATAAAAACTTGTATCGTCCTCCCCGTCGGGGAATCGAACCCCGGTCTCCCGCGTGACAGGCGGGGATACTCACCACTATACTAACGAGGACTGACTTGGGGGAGGCGTCAGCAAAGTCGGAACTGGCATTACACCCATAAAACCAAGTCAGGGTGAGGTGTCGAAATGAAACGGTGTATTTGGCCACGCATCTCCTTACTCTGTGTATATATATTTAGAGAAATATACAAAAACCAAGGTGTATATTTGACCCTACCATTAGATTCGGACTTTGAGTGTCCATAACCAGGCGCAATCAAACGCCGAACTCCATAAAAACTTGTATCGTCCTCCCCGTCGGGGAATCGAACCCCGGTCTCCCGCGTGACAGGCGGGGATACTCACCACTATACTAACGAGGACTGACTTGGGGGAGGCGTCGGCAAAGTCGGAACTGGCATTACACCCATAAAACCAAGTCAGGGTGAGGTGTCGAAATGAAACGGTGTATTTGGCCACGCATCTCCTTACTCTGTGTATATATATATTTAGAGAAATATACAAAAACCAAGGTGTATATTTGACCCTACCATTAGATTCGGACTTTGAGTGTCCATAACCAGGCGCAATCAAACGCCGAACTCCATAAAAACTTGTATCGTCCTTCCCGTCGGGGAATCGAACCCCGGTCTGCCGCGTGACAGGCGGGGATACTCACCACTATACTAACGAGGACTGACTTGGGGGAGACGTCGGCAAAGTCGGAACTGGCATTACACCCATAAAACCAAGTCAGGGTGAGGTGTCAAAATGAAACGGTGTATTTGGCCACGCATCTCCTTACTCTGTGTATATATATTTAGAGAAATATACAAAAACCAAGGTGTATATTTGACCCTACCATTAGATTCGGACTTTGAGTGTCCATAACCAGGCGCAATCAAACGCCGAACTCCATAAAAACTTGTATCGTCCTCCCCGTCGGGGAATCGAACCCCGGTCTCCCGCGTGACAGGCGGGGATACTCACCACTATACTAACGAGGACTGACTTGGGGGAGGCGTCGGCAAAGTCGGAACTGGCATTACACCCATAAAACCAAGTCAGGGTGAGGTGTCGAAATGAAACGGTGTATTTGGCCACGCATCTCCTTACTCTGTGTATATATATTTAGAGAAATATACAAAAACCAAGGTGTATATTTGACCCTACCATTAGATTCGGACTTTGAGTGTCCATAACCAGGCGCAATCAAACGCCGAACTCCATAAAAACTTGTATCGTCCTCCCCGTCGGGGAATCGAACCCCGGTCTCCCGCGTGACAGGCGGGGATACTCACCACTATACTAACGAGGACTGACTTGGGGGAGGCGTCGGCAAAGTCGGAACTGGCATTACACCCATAAAACCAAGTCAGGGTGAGGTGTCGAAATGAAACGGTGTATTTGGCCACGCATCTCCTTACTCTGTGTATATATATTTAGAGAAATATACAAAAATCAAGGTGTATATTTGACCCTACCATTAGATTCGGACTTTGAGTGTCCATAACCAGGCGCAATCAAACGCCGAACTCCATAAAAACTTGTATCGTCCTCCCCGTCGGGGAATCGAACCCCGGTCTCCCGCGTGACAGGCGGGGATACTCACCACTATACTAACGAGGACTGACTTGGGGGAGGTGTCGGCAAAGTCGGAACTGGCATTACACCCATAAAACCAAGTCAGGGTGAGGTGTCGAAATGAAACGGTGTATTTGGCCACGCATCTCCTTACTCTGTGTATATATATTTAGAGAAATATACAAAAACCAAGGTGTATATTTGACCCTACCATTAGATTCGGACTTTGAGTGTCCATAACCAGGCGCAATCAAACGCCAAACTCCATAAAAACTTGTATCGTCCTCCCCGTCGGGGAATCGAACCCCGGTCTCCCGCGTGACAGGCGGGGATACTCACCACTATACTAACGAGGACTGACTTGGGGGAGGCGTCGGCAAAGTCGGAACTGGCATTACACCCATAAAACCAAGTCAGGGTGAGGTGTCGAAATGAAACGGTGTATTTGGCCACGCATCTCCTTACTCTGTGTATATATATTTAGAGAAATATACAAAAACCAAGGTGTATATTTGACCCTACCATTAGATTCGGACTTTGAGTGTCCATAACCAGGCGCAATCAAACGCCGAACTCCATAAAAACTTGTATCGTCCTCCCCGTCGGGGAATCGAACCCCGGTCTCCCGCGTGACAGGCGGGGATACTCACCACTATACTAACGAGGACTGACTTGGGGGAGGCGTCGGCAAAGTCGGAACTGGCATTACACCCATAAAATCAAGTCAGGGTGAGGAGTCGAAATGAAACGGTGTATTTGGCCACGCATCTCCTTACTCTGTGTATATATATTTAGAGAAATATACAAAAACCAAGGTGTATATTTGACCCTACCATTAGATTCGGACTTTGAGTGTCCATAACCAGGCGCAATCAAACGCCGAACTCCATAAAAACTTGTATCGTCCTCCCCGTCGGGGAATCGAACCCCGGTCTCCCGCGTGACAGGCGGGGATACTCACCACTATACTAACGAGGACTGACTTGGGGGAGGCGTCGGCAAAGTCGAAACTGGCATTACACCCATAAAACCAAGTCAGGGTGAGGTGTCGAAATGAAACGGTGTATTTGGCCACGCATCTCCTTACTCTGTGTATATATATTTAGAGAAATATACAAAAACCAAGGTGTATATTTGACCCTACAATTAGATTCGGACTTTGAGTGTCCATAACCAGGCGCAATCAAACGCCGAACTCCATAAAAACTTGTATCGTCGTCCCTGTCGGGGAATCGAACCCCGGTCTCCCGCGTGACAGGCGGGGATACTCACCACTATACTAACGAGGACTGACTTGGGGGAGGCGTCGGCAAAGTCGGAACTGGCATTACACCCATAAAACCAAGTCAGGGTGAGGTGTCGAAATGAAACGGTGTATTTGGCCACGCATCTCCTTACTCTGTGTATATATATTTAGAGAAATATACAAAAACCAAGGTGTATATTTGACCCTACCATTAGATTCGGACTTTGAGTGTCCATAACCAGGCGCAATCAAACGCCGAACTCCATAAAAACTTGTATCGTCCTCCCCGTCGGGGAATCGAACCCCGGTCTCCCGCGTGACAGGCGGGGATACTCACCACTATACTAACGAGGACTGACTTGGGGGGGGGCGTCGGCAAAGTCGGAACTGGCATTACACCCATAAAACCAAGTCAGGGTGAGGTGTCGAAATGAAACTGTGTATTTGGCCACGCATCTCCTTACTCTGTGTATATATATTTAGAGAAATATACAAAAACCAAGGTGTATATTTGACCCTACCATTAGATTCGGACTTTGAGTGTCCATAACCAGGCGCAATCAAACGCCGAACTCCATAAAAACTTGTATCATCCTCCCCGTCGGGGAATCGAACCCCGGTCTGCCGCGTGACAGGCGGGGATACTCACCACTATACTAACGAGGACTGACTTGGGGGAGGTGTCGGCAAAGTCGGAACTGGCATTACACCCATAAAACCAAGTCAGGGTGAGGTGTCGAAATGAAACGGTGTATTTGGCCACGCATCTCCTTACTCTGTGTATATATATTTAGAGAAATATACAAAAACCAAGGTGTAAATTTGACCCTACCATTAGATTCGGACTTTGAGTGTCCATAACCAGGCCCAATCAAACGCCGAACTCCATAAAAACTTGTATCGTCCTCCCCGTCGGGGAATCGAACCCCGGTCTCCCGCGTGACAGGCGGGGATACTCACCACTATACTAACGAGGACTGACTTGGGGGAGGCGTCGGCAAAGTCGGAACTGGCATTACACCCATAAAACCAAGTCAGGGTGAGGTGTCGAAATGAAACGGTGTATTTGGCCACGCATCTCCTTACTCTGTGTATATATATTTAGAGAAATATACAAAAACCAAGGTGTATATTTGACCCTACCATTAGATTCGGACTTTGAGTGTCCATAACCAGGCGCAATCAAACGCCGAACTCCATAAAAACTTGTATCGTCCTCCCCGTCGGGGAATCGAACCCCGGTCTCCCGCGTGACAGGCGGGGATACTCACCACTATACTAACGAGGACTGACTTGGGGGAGGCGTCGGCAAAGTCGGAACTGGCATTACACCCATAAAACCAAGTCAGGGTGAGGTGTCGAAATGAAACGGTGTATTTGGCCACGCATCTCCTTACTCTGTGTATATATATTTAGAGAAATATACAAAAACTAAGGTGTATATTTGACCCTACCATTAGATTCGGACTTTGAGTGTCCATAACCAGGCGCAATCAAACGCCGAACTCCATAAAAACTTGTATCGTCCTCCCCGTCGGGGAATCGAACCCCGGTCTCCCGCGTGACAGGCGGGGATACTCACCACTATACTAACGAGGACTGACTTGGGGGGGGCCGTCGGCAAAGTCGGAACTGGCATTACACCCATGAAACCAAGTCAGGGTGAGGTGTCGAAATGAAACGGTGTAATCAAAACGCCGAACTCCATAAAAACTTGTATCGTCCTCCCCGTCGGGGAATCGAACCCCGGTCTCCCGCGTGACAGGCGGGGATACTCACCACTATACTAACGAGGACTGACTTGGGGGAGGCGTCGGCAAAGTCGGAACTGGCATTACACCCATAAAACCAAGTCAGGGTGAGGTGTCGAAATGAAACGGTGTATTTGGCCACGCATCTCCTTACTCTGTGTATATATATTTAGAGAAATATACAAAAACCAAGGTGTATATTTGACCCTACCATTAGATTCGGACTTTAAATGTTCATAACCAGGCGCAATCAAACGCCGAACTCCATAAAAACTTGTATCGTCCTCCCCGTCGGGGAATCGAACCCCGGTCTCCCGCGTGACAGGCGGGGATACTCACCACTATACTAACGAGGACTGACTTGGGGGAGGCGTCGGCAAAGTCGGAACTGGCATTACACCCATAAAACCAAGTCAGGGTGAGGTGTCGAAATGAAACGGTGTATTTGGCCACGCATCTCCTTACTCTGTGTATATATATATTTAGAGAAATATACAAAAACCAAGGTGTATATTTGACCCTACCATTAGATTCGGACTTTGAGTGTCCATAACCAGGCGCAATCAAACGCCGAACTCCATAAAAACTTGTATCGTCCTCCCCGTCGGGGAATCGAACCCCGGTCTGCCGCGTGACAGGCGGGGATACTCACCACTATACTAACGAGGACTGACTTGGGGGAGGCGTCGGCAAAGTCGGAACTGGCATTACACCCATAAAACCAAGTCAGGGTGAGGTGTCGAAATGAAACGGTGTATTTGGCCACGCATCTCCTTACTCTGTGTATATATATTTAGAGAAATATACAAAAACCAAGGTGTATATTTGACCCTACCATTAGATTCGGACTTTGAGTGTCCATAACCAGGCGCAATCAAACGCCGAACTCCATAAAAACTTGTATCGTCCTCCCCGTCGGGGAATCGAACCCCGGTCTCCCGCGTGACAGGCGGGGATACTCACCACTATACTAACGAGGACTGACTTGGGGGAGGCGTCGGCAAAGTCGGAACTGGCATTACACCCATAAAACCAAGTCAGGGTGAGGTGTCGAAATGAAACGGTGTATTTGGCCACGCATCTCCTTACTCTGTGTATATATTTAGAGAAATATACAAAAACCAAGGTGTATATTTGACCCTACCATTAGATTCGGACTTTGAGTGTCCATAACCAGGCGCAATCAAACGCCGAACTCCATAAAAACTTGTATCGTCCTCCCCGTCGGGGAATCGAACCCCGGTCTCCCGCGTGACAGGCGGGGATACTCACCACTATACTAACGAGGACTGACTTGGGGGAGGCGTCGGCAAAGTCGGAACTGGCATTACACCCATAAAACCAAGTCAGGGTGAGGTGTCGAAATGAAACGGTGTATTTGGCCACGCATCTCCTTACTCTGTGTATATATATTTAGAGAAATATACAAAAATCAAGGTGTATATTTGACCCTACCATTAGATTCGGACTTTGAGTGTCCATAACCAGGCGCAATCAAACGCCGAACTCCATAAAAACTTGTATCGTCCTCCCCGTCGGGGAATCGAACCCCGGTCTCCCGCGTGACAGGCGGGGATACTCACCACTATACTAACGAGGACTGACTTGGGGGAGGCGTCGGCAAAGTCGGAACTGGCATTACACCCATAAAACCAAGTCAGGGTGAGGTGTCGAAATGAAACGGTGTATTTGGCCACGCATCTCCTTACTCTGTGTATATATATTTAGAGAAATATACAAAAACCAAGGTGTATATTTGACCCTACCATTAGATTCGGACTTTGAGTGTCCATAACCAGGCGCAATCAAACGCCAAACTCCATAAAAACTTGTATCGTCCTCCCCGTCGGGGAATCGAACCCCGGTCTCCCGCGTGACAGGCGGGGATACTCACCACTATACTAACGAGGACTGACTTGGGGGAGGCGTCGGCAAAGTCGGAACTGGCATTACACCCATAAAACCAAGTCAGGGTGAGGTGTCGAAATGAAACGGTGTATTTGGCCACGCATCTCCTTACTCTGTGTATATATATTTAGAGAAATATACAAAAACCAAGGTGTATATTTGACCCTACCATTAGATTCGGACTTTGAGTGTCCATAACCAGGCGCAATCAAACGCCGAACTCCATAAAAACTTGTATCGTCCTCCCCGTCGGGGAATCGAACCCCGGTCTCCCGCGTGACAGGCGGGGATACTCACCACTATACTAACGAGGACTGACTTGGGGGAGGCGTCGGCAAAGTCGGAACTGGCATTACACCCATAAAACCAAGTCAGGGTGAGGTGTCGAAATGAAACGGTGTATTTGGCCACGCATCTCCTTACTCTGTGTATATATATTTAGAGAAATATACAAAAACCAAGGTGTATATTTGACCCTACCATTAGATTCGGACTTTGAGTGTCCATAACCAGGCGCAATCAAACGCCGAACTCCATAAAAACTTGTATCGTCCTCCCCGTCGGGGAATCGAACCCCGGTCTCCCACGTGACAGGCGGGGATACTCACCACTATTCTAACGAGGACTGACTTGGGGGAGATGTCGGCAAAGTCGGAACTGGCATTACACCCATAAAACCAAGTCAGGGTGAGGTGTCGAAATGAAACGGTGTATTTGGCCACGCATCTCCTTACTCTGTGTATATATATTTAGAGAAATATACAAAAACCAAGGTGTATATTTGACCCTACCATTAGATTCGGACTTTGAGTGTCCATAACCAGGCGCAATCAAACGCCGAACTCCATAAAAATACTCACCACTCCATAATAACGAGGACTGACTTAGGGGAGGCGTCGGCAAAGTCTGAACTGGCATTACACCCATAAAACCAAGTCAGGGTGAGGTGTCGAAATGAAACGGTGTATTTGGCCACGCATCTCCTTACTCTGTGTATATATATTTAGAGAAATATACAAAAACCAAGGTGTATATTTGACCCTACCATTAGATTCGGACTTTGAGTGTCCATAACCAGGCGCAATCAAACGCCGAACTCCATAAAAACTTGTATCGTCCTCCCCGTCGGGGAATCGAACCCCGGTCTCCCGCGTGACAGGCGGGGATACTCACCACTATACTAACGAGGACTGACTTGGGGGAGGCGTCGGCAAAGTCGGAACTGGCATTACACCCATAAAATCAAGTCAGGGTGAGGAGTCGAAATGAAACGGTGTATTTGGCCACGCATCTCCTTACTCTGTGTATATATATTTAGAGAAATATACAAAAACCAAGGTGTATATTTGACCCTACCATTAGATTCGGACTTTGAGTGTCCATAACCAGGCGCAATCAAACGCCGAACTCCATAAAAACTTGTATCGTCCTCCCCGTCGGGGAATCGAACCCCGGTCTCCCGCGTGACAGGCGGGGATACTCACCACTATACTAACGAGGACTGACTTGGGGGAGGCGTCGGCAAAGTCGGAACTGGCATTACACCCATAAAACCAAGTCAGGGTGAGGTGTCGAAATGAAACGGTGTATTTGGCCACGCATCTCCTTACTCTGTGTATATATATTTAGAGAAATATACAAAAACCAAGGTGTATATTTGACCCTACAATTAGATTTGGACTTTGAGTGTCCATAACCAGGCGCAATCAAACGCCGAACTCCATAAAAACTTGTATCGTCGTCCCCATCGGGGAATCGAACCCCGGTCTCCCGCGTGACAGGCGGGGATACTCACCACTATACTAACGAGGACTGACTTGGGGGAGGCGTCGGCAAAGTCGGAACTGGCATTACACCCATAAAACCAAGTCAGGGTGAGGTGTCGAAATGAAACGGTGTATTTGGCCACGCATCTCCTTACTCTGTGTATATATATTTAGAGAAATATACAAAAACCAAGGTGTATATTTGACCCTACCATTAGATTCGGACTTTGAGTGTCCATAACCAGGCGCAATCAAACGCCGAACTCCATAAAAACTTGTATCGTCCTCCCCGTCGGGGAATCGAACCCCGGTCTCCCGCGTGACAGGCGGGGATACTCACCACTATACTAACGAGGACTGACTTGGGGGGGCCGTCGGCAAAGTCGGAACTGGCATTACACCCATAAAACCAAGTCAGGGTGAGGTGTCGAAATGAAACTGTGTATTTGGCCACGCATCTCCTTACTCTGTGTATATATATTTAGAGAAATATACAAAAACCAAGGTGTATATTTGACCCTACCATTAGATTCGGACTTTGAGTGTCCATAACCAGGCGCAATCAAACGCCGAACTCCATAAAAACTTGTATCATCCTCCCCGTCGGGGAATCGAACCCCGGTCTGCCGCGTGACAGGCGGGGATACTCACCACTATACTAACGAGGACTGACTTGGGGGAGGTGTCGGCAAAGTCGGAACTGGCATTACACCCATAAAACCAAGTCAGGGTGAGGTGTCGAAATGAAACGGTGTATTTGGCCACGCATCTCCTTACTCTGTGTATATATATTTAGAGAAATATACAAAAACCAAGGTGTAAATTTGACCCTACCATTAGATTCGGACTTTGAGTGTCCATAACCAGGCCCAATCAAACGCCGAACTCCATAAAAACTTGTATCGTCCTCCCCGTCGGGGAATCGAACCCCGGTCTCCCGCGTGACAGGCGTGGATACTCACCACTATACTAACGAGGACTGACTTGGGGGAGGCGTCGGCAAAGTCGGAACTGGCATTACACCCATAAAACCAAGTCAGGGTGAGGTGTCGAAATGAAACGGTGTATTTGGCCACGCATCTCCTTACTCTGTGTATATATATTTAGAGAAATATACAAAAACCAAGGTGTATATTTGACCCTACCATTAGATTCGGACTTTGAGTGTCCATAACCAGGCGCAATCAAACGCCGAACTCCATAAAAACTTGTATCGTCCTCCCCGTCGGGGAATCGAACCCCGGTCTCCCGCGTGACAGGCGGGGATACTCACCACTATACTAACGAGGACTGACTTGGGGGAGGCGTCGGCAAAGTCGGAACTGGCATTACACCCATAAAACCAAGTCAGGGTGAGGTGTCGAAATGAAACGGTGTATTTGGCCACGCATCTCCTTACTCTGTGTATATATATTTAGAGAAATATACAAAAACCAAGGTGTATATTTGACCCTACCATTAGATTCGGACTTTGAGTGTCCATAACCAGGCGCAATCAAACGCCGAACTCCATAAAAACTTGTATCATCCTCCCCGTCGGGGAATCGAACCCCGGTCTGCCGCGTGACAGGCGGGGATACTCACCACTATACTAACGAGGACTGACTTGGGGGAGGTGTCGGCAAAGTCGGAACTGGCATTACACCCATAAAACCAAGTCAGGGTGAGGTGTCGAAATGAAACGGTGTATTTGGCCACGCATCTCCTTACTCTGTGTATATATATTTAGAGAAATATACAAAAACCAAGGTGTATATTTGACCCTACCATTAGATTCGGACTTTGAGTGTCCATAACCAGGCCCAATCAAACGCCGAACTCCATAAAAACTTGTATCGTCCTCCCCGTCGGGGAATCGAACCCCGGTCTCCCGCGTGACAGGCGGGGATACTCACCACTATACTAACGAGGACTGACTTGGGGGAGGCATCGGCAAAGTCGGAACTGGCATTACACCCATAAAACCAAGTCAGGGTGAGGTGTCGAAATGAAACGGTGTATTTGGCCACGCATCTCCTTACTCTGTGTATATATATTTAGAGAAATATACAAAAACCAAGGTGTATATTTGACCCTACCATTAGATTCGGACTTTGAGTGTCCATAACCAGGCGCAATCAAACGCCGAACTCCATAAAAACTTGTATCGTCCTCCCCGTCGGGGAATCGAACCCCGGTCTCCCGCGTGACAGGCGGGGATACTCACCACTATACTAACGAGGACTGACTTGGGGGAGGCGTCGGCAAAGTCGGAACTGGCATTACACCCATAAAACCAAGTCAGGGTGAGGTGTCGAAATGAAACGGTGTATTTGGCCACGCATCTCCTTACTCTGTGTATATATATTTAGAGAAATATACAAAAACCAAGGTGTATATTTGACCCTACAATTAGATTCGGACTTTGAGTGTCCATAACCAGGCGCAATCAAACGCCGAACTCCATAAAAACTTGTATCGTCGTCCCCGTCGGGGAATCGAACCCCGGTCTCCCGCGTGACAGGCGGGGATACTCACCACTATACTAACGAGGACTGACTTGGGGGAGGCGTCGGCAAAGTCGGAACTGGCATTACACCCATAAAACCAAGTCAGGGTGAGGTGTGGAAATGAAACGGTGTATTTGGCCACGCATCTCCTTACTCTGTGTATATATATTTAGAGAAATATACAAAAACCAAGGTGTATATTTGACCCTACCATTAGATTCGGACTTTGAGTGTCCATAACCAGGCGCAATCAAACGCCGAACTCCATAAAAACTTGTATCATCCTCCCCGTCGGGGAATCGAACCCCGGTCTCCCGCGTGACAGGCGGGGATACTCACCACTATACTAACGAGGACTGACTTGGGGAGGGCCGTCGGCAAAGTCGGAACTGGCATTACACCCATAAAACCAAGTCAGGGTGAGGTGTCGAAATGAAACGGTGTATTTGGCCACGCATCTCCTTACTCTGTGTATATATATTTAGAGAAATATACAAAAACCAAGGTGTATATTTGACCCTACCATTAGATTCGGACTTTGAGTGTCCATAACCAGGCGCAATCAAACGCCGAACTCCATAAAAACTTGTATCATCCTCCCCGTCGGGGAATCGAACCCCGGTCTGCCGCGTGACAGGCGGGGATACTCACCACTATACTAACGAGGACTGACTTGGGGGAGGTGTCGGCAAAGTCGGAACTGGCATTACACCCATAAAACCAAGTCAGGGTGAGTTGTCGAAATGAAACGGTGTATTTGGCCACGCATCTCCTTACTCTGTGTATATATATTTAGAGAAATATACAAAAACCAAGTTGTATATTTGACCCTACCATTAGATTCGGACTTTGAGTGTCCATAACCAGGCCCAATCAAACGCCGAACTCCATAAAAACTTGTATCGTCCTCCCCGTCGGGGAATCGAACCCCGGTCTCCCGCGTGACAGGCGGGGATACTCACCACTATACTAACGAGGACTGACTTGGGGGAGGCGTCGGCAAAGTCGGAACTGGCATTACACCCATAAAACCAAGTCAGGGTGAGGTGTCGAAATGAAACGGTGTATTTGGCCACGCATCTCCTTACTCTGTGTATATATATTTAGAGAAATATACAAAAACCAAGGTGTATATTTGACCCTACCATTAGATTCGGACTTTGAGTGTCCATAACCAGGCGCAATCAAACGCCGAACTCCATAAAAACTTGTATCGTCCTCCCCGTCGGGGAATCGAACCCCGGTCTCCCGCGTGACAGGCGGGGATACTCACCACTATACTAACGAGGACTGACTTGGGGGGAGCCGTCGGCAAAGTCGGAACTGGCATTACACCCATAAAACCAAGTCAGGGTGAGGTGTCGAAATGAAACGGTGTATTTGGCCACGCATCTCCTTACTCTGTGTATATATATTTAGAGAAATATACAAAAACCAAGGTGTATATTTGACCCTACCATTAGATTCGGACTTTGAGTGTCCATAGCCAGGCGCAATCAAACGCCGAACTCCATAAAAACTTGTATCATCCTCCCCGTCGGGGAATCGAACCCCGGTCTCCCGCGTGACAGGCGGGGATACTCACCACTATACTAACGAGGACTGACTTGGGGAGGGCCGTCGGCAAAGTCGGAACTGGCATTACACCCATAAAACCAAGTCAGGGTGAGGTGTCGAAATGAAACGGTGTATTTGGCCACGCATCTCCTTACTCTGTGTATATATATTTAGAGAAATATACAAAAACCAAGGTGTATATTTGACCCTACCATTAGATTCGGACTTTGAGTGTCCATAACCAGGCGCAATCAAACGCCGAACTCCATAAAAACTTGTATCATCCTCCCCGTCGGGGAATCGAACCCCGGTCTGCCGCGTGACAGGCGGGGATACTCACCACTATACTAACGAGGACTGACTTGGGGGAGGTGTCGGCAAAGTCGGAACTGGCATTACACCCATAAAACCTAGTCAGGGTGAGTTGTCGAAATGAAACGGTGTATTTGGCCACGCATCTCCTTACTCTGTGTATATATATTTAGAGAAATATACAAAAACCAAGGTGTATATTTGACCCTACCATTAGATTCGGACTTTGAGTGTCCATAACCAGGCCCAATCAAACGCCGAACTCCATAAAAACTTGTATCGTCCTCCCCGTCGGGGAATCGAACCCCGGTCTCCCGCGTGACAGGCGGGGATACTCACCACTATACTAACGAGGACTGACTTGGGGGAGGCGTCGGCAAAGTCGGAACTGGCATTACACCCATAAAACCAAGTCAGGGTGAGGTGTCGAAATGAAACGGTGTATTTGGCCACGCATCTCCTTACTCTGTGTATATATATTTAGAGAAATATACAAAAACCAAGGTGTATATTTGACCCTACCATTAGATTCGGACTTTGAGTGTCCATAACCAGGCGCAATCAAACGCCGAACTCCATAAAAACTTGTATCGTCCTCCCCGTCGGGGAATCGAACCCCGGTCTCCCGCGTGACAGGCGGGGATACTCACCACTATACTAACGAGGACTGACTTGGGGGGAGCCGTCGGCAAAGTCGGAACTGGCATTACACCCATAAAACCAAGTCAGAGTGAGGTGTCGAAATGAAACGGTGTATTTGGCCACGCATCTCCTTACTCTGTGTATATATATTTAGAGAAATATACAAAAACCAAGGTGTATATTTGACCCTACCATTAGATTCGGACTTTGAGTGTCCATAACCAGGCGCAATCAAACGCCGAACTCCATAAAAACTTGTATCATCCTCCCCGTCGGGGAATCGAACCCCGGTCTGCCGCGTGACAGGCAGGGATACTCACCACTATACTAACGAGGACTGACTTGGGGGAGGTGTCGGCAAAGTCGGAACTGGCATTACACCCATAAAACCAAGTCAGGGTGAGGTGTCGAAATGAAACGGTGTATTTGGCCACGCATCTCCTTACTCTGTGTATATATATTTAGAGAAATATACAAAAACCAAGGTGTATATTTGACCCTACCATTAGATTCGGACTTTGAGTGTCCATAACCAGGCCCAATCAAACGCCGAACTCCATAAAAACTTGTATCGTCCTCCCCGTCGGGGAATCGAACCCCGGTCTCCCGCGTGACAGGCGGGGATACTCACCACTATACTAACGAGGACTGACTTGGAGGGGGCCGTCGGCAAAGTCGGAACTGGCATTACACCCATAAAACCAAGTCAGGGTGAGGTGTCGAAATGAAACGGTGTATTTGGCCACGCATCTCCTTACTCTGTGTATATATATTTAGAGAAATATACAAAAACCAAGGTGTATATTTGACCCTACCATTAGATTCGGACTTTGAGTGTCCATAACCAGGCGCAATCAAACGCCGAACTCCATAAAAACTTGTATCGTCCTCCCCGTCGGGGAATCGAACCCCGGTCTCCCGCGTGACAGGCGGGGATACTCACCACTATACTAACGAGGACTGACTTGGGGGAGGCGTCGGCAAAGTCGGAACTGGCATTACACCCATAAAACCAAGTCAGGGTGAGGTGTCGAAATGAAACGGTGTATTTGGCCACGCATCTCCTTACTCTGTGTATATATATTTAGAGAAATATACAAAAACCAAGGTGTATATTTGACCCTACCATTAGATTCGGACTTTGAGTGTCCATAACCAGGACCAATCAAACGCCGAACTCCATAAAAACTTGTATCGTCCTCCCCGTCGGGGAATCGAACCCCGGTCTCCCGCGTGACAGGCGGGGATACTCACCACTATACTAATGAGGACTGACTTGGGGGGGGCCGTCGGCAAAGTCGGAACTGGCATTACACCCATAAAACCAAGTCAGGGTGAGGTGTCGAAATGAAACGGTGTATTTGGCCACGCATCTCCTTACTCTGTGTATATATATTTAGAGAAATATACAAAAACCAAGGTGTATATTTGACCCTACCATTAGATTCGGACTTTGAGTGTCCATAACCAGGCGCAATCAAACGCCGAACTCCATAAAAACTTGTATCATCCTCCCCGTCGGGGAATCGAAACCCGGTCTGCCGCGTGACAGGCGGGGATACTCACCACTATACTAACGAGGACTGACTTGGGGGAGGTGTCGGCAAAGTCGGAACTGGCATTACACCCATAAAACCAAGTCAGGGTGAGGTGTCGAAATGAAACGGTGTATTTGGCCACGCATCTCCTTACTCTGTGTATATATATTTAGAGAAATATACAAAAACCAAGGTGTATATTTGACCCTACCATTAGATTCAGACTTTGAGTGTCCATAACCAGGCCCAATCAAACGCCGAACTCCATAAAAACTTGTATCGTCCTCCCCGTCGGGGAATCGAACCCCGGTCTCCCGCGTGACAGGCGGGGATACTCACCACTATACTAACGAGGACTGACTTGGGGGAGGCGTCGGCAAAGTCGGAACTGGCATTACACCCATAAAACCAAGTCAGGGTGAGGTGTCGAAATGAAACGGTGTATTTGGCCACGCATCTCCTTACTCTGTGTATATATATTTAGAGAAATATACAAAAACCAAGGTGTATATTTGACCCTACCATTAGATTCGGACTTTGAGTGTCCATAACCAGGCGCAATCAAACGCCGAACTCCATAAAAACTTGTATCGTCCTCCCCGTCGGGGAATCGAACCCCGGTCTCCCGCGTGACAGGCGGGGATACTCACCACTATACTAACGAGGACTGACTTGGGGGAGGCGTCGGCAAAGTCGGAACTGGCATTACACCCATAAAACCAAGTCAGGGTGAGGTGTCGAAATGAAACGGTGTATTTGGCCACGCATCTCCTTACTCTGTGTATATATATTTAGAGAAATATACAAAAACCAAGGTGTATATTTGACCCTACCATTAGATTCGGACTTTGAGTGTCCATAACCAGGCGCAATCAAACGCCGAACTCCATAAAAACTTGTATCGTCCTCCCCGTCGGGGAATCGAACCCCGGTCTCCCGCGTGACAGGCGGGGATACTCACCACTATACTAACGAGGACTGACTTGGGGGAGGTGTCGGCAAAGTCGGAACTGGCATTACACCCATAAAACCAAGTCAGGGTGAGGTGTCGAAATGAAACGGTGTATTTGGCCACGCATCTCCTTACTCTGTGTATATATATTTAGAGAAATATACAAAAACCAAGGTGTATATTTGACCCTACCATTAGATTCGGACTTTGAGTGTCCATAACCAGGCCCAATCAAACGCCGAACTCCATAAAAACTTGTATCGTCCTCCCCGTCGGGAAATCGAACCCCGGTCTCCCGCGTGACAGGCGGGGATACTCACCACTATACTAACGAGGACTGACTTGGGGGAGGCGTCGGCAAAGTCGGAACTGGCATTACACCCATAAAACCAAGTCAGGGTGAGGTGTCGAAATGAAACGGTGTATTTGGCCACGCATCTCCTTACTCTGTGTATATATATTTAGAGAAATATACAAAAACCAAGGTGTATATTTGACCCTACCATTAGATTCGGACTTTGAGTGTCCATAACCAGGCGCAATCAAACGCCGAACTCCATAAAAACTTGTATCGTCCTCCCCGTCGGGGAATCGAACCCCGGTCTCCCGCGTGACAGGCGGGGATACTCACCACTATACTAACGAGGACTGACTTGGGGGAGGCGTCGGCAAAGTCGGAACTGGCATTACACCCATAAAACCAAGTCAGGGTGAGGTGTCGAAATGAAACGGTGTATTTGGCCACGCATCTCCTTACTCTGTGTATATATATTTAGAGAAATATACAAAAACCAAGGTGTATATTTGACCCTACCATTAGATTCGGACTTTGAGTGTCCATAACCAGGCGCAATCAAACGCCGAACTCCATAAAAACTTGTATGGTCCTCCCCGTCGGGGAATCGAACCCCGGTCTCCCGCGTGACAGGCGGGGATACTCACCACTATACTAACGAGGACTGACTTGGGGGAGGCGTCGGCAAAGTCGGAACTGGCATTACACCCATAAAACCAAGTCAGGGTGAGGTGTCGAAATGAAACGGTGTATTTGGCCACGCATCTCCTTACTCTGTGTATATATATTTAGAGAAATATAAAAAACCAAGGTGTATATTTGACCCTACCATTAGATTCGGACTTTGAGTGTCCATAACCAGGCGCAATCAAACGCCGAACTCCATAAAAACTTGTATCGTCCTCCCCGTCGGGGAATCGAACCCCGGTCTCCCGCGTGACAGGCGGGGATACTCACCACTATACTAACGAGGACTGACTTGGGGGAGGCGTCGGCAAAGTCGGAACTGGCATTACACCCATAAAACCAAGTCAGGGTGAGGTGTCGAAATGAAACGGTGTATTTGGCCACGCATCTCCTTACTCTGTGTATATATATTTAGAGAAATATACAAAAACCAAGGTGTATATTTGACCCTACCATTAGATTCGGACTTTGAGTGTCCATAACCAGGCGCAATCAAACGCCGAACTCCATAAAAACTTGTATCGTCCTCCACGTCGGGGAATCGAACCCCGGTCTCCCGCGTGACAGGCGGGTATACTCACCACTATACTAACGAGGACTGACTTGGGGGGGGCCGTCGGCAAAGTCGGAACTGGCATTACACCCATAAAACCAAGTCAGGGTGAGGTGTCGAAATGAAACGGTGTATTTGGCCACGCATCTCCTTACTCTGTGTATATATATTTAGAGAAATATACAAAAACCAAGGTGTATATTTGACCCTACCATTAGATTCGGACTTTGAGTGTCCATAACCAGGCGCAATCAAACGCCGAACTCCATAAAAACTTGTATCGTCCTCCCCGTCTGGGAATCGAACCCCGGTCTGCCGCGTGACAGGCGGGGATACTCACCACTATACTAACGAGGACTGACTTGGGGGAGGTGTCGGCAAAGTCGGAACTGGCATTACACCCATAAAACCAAGTCAGGGTGAGGTGTCGAAATGAAACGGTGTATTTGGCCACGCATCTCCTTACTCTGTGTATATATATTTAGAGAAATATATAAAAACCAAGGTGTATATTTGACCCTACCATTAGATTCGGACTTTAAATGTCCATAACCAGGCCCAATCAAACGCCGAACTCCATAAAAACTTGTATCGTCCTCCCCGTCGGGGATTCGAACCCCGGTCTCCCGCGTGACAGGCGGGGATACTCACCACTATACTAACGAGGACTGACTTGGGGGAGGCGTCGGCAAAGTCGGAACTGGCATTACACCCATAAAACCAAGTCAGGGTGAGGTGTCGAAATGAAACGGTGTATTTGGCCACGCATCTCCTTACTCTGTGTATATATATTTAGAGAAATATACAAAAACCAAGGTGTATATTTGACCCTACCATTAGATTCGGACTTTGAGTGTCCATAACCAGGCGCAATCAAACGCCGAACTCCATAAAAACTTGTATCGTCCTCCCCGTCGGGGAATCGAACCCCGGTCTCCCGCGTGACAGGCGGGGATACTCACCACTATACTAACGAGGACTGACTTGGGGGAGGCGTCGGCAAAGTCGGAACTGGCATTACACCCATAAAACCAAGTCAGGGTGAGGTGTCGAAATGAAACGGTGTATTTGGCCACGCATCTCCTTACTCTGTGTATATATATTTAGAGAAATATACAAAAACCAAGGTGTATATTTGACCCTACCATTAGATTCGGACTTTGAGTGTCCATAACCAGGCGCAATCAAACGCCGAACTCCATAAAAACTTGTATCGTCCTCCCCGTCGGGGAATCGAACCCCGGTCTCCCGCGTGACAGGCGGGGATACTCACCACTATACTAACGAGGACTGACTTGGGGGAGGCGTCGGCAAAGTCGGAACTGGCATTACACCCATAAAACCAAGTCAGGGTGAGGTGTCGAAATGAAACGGTGTATTTGGCCACGCATCTCCTTACTCTGTGTATATATATTTAGAGAAATATACAAAAACCAAGGTGTATATTTGACCCTACCATTAGATTCGGACTTTGAGTGTCCATAACCAGGCGCAATCAAACGCCGAACTCCATAAAAACTTGTATCGTCCTCCCCGTCGGGGAATCGAACCCCGGTCTCCCGCGTGACAGGCGGGGATACTCACCACTATACTAACGAGGACTGACTTGGGGGGGGCCGTCGGCAAAGTCGGAACTGGCATTACACCCATAAAACCAAGTCAGGGTGAGGTGTCGAAATGAAACGGTGTATTTGGCCACGCATCTCCTTACTCTGTGTATATATATTTAGAGAAATATACAAAAACCAAGGTGTATATTTGACCCTACCATTAGATTCGGACTTTGAGTGTCCATAACCAGGCGCAATCAAACGCCGAACTCCATAAAAACTTGTATCGTCCTCCCCGTCGGGGAATCGAACCCCGGTCTCCCGCGTGACAGGCGGGGATACTCACCACTATACTAACGAGGACTGACTTGGGGGAGGCGTCGGCAAAGTCGGAACTGGCATTACACATAAAACCAAGTCAGGGTGAGGTGTCGAAATGAAACGGTGTATTTGGCCACGCATCTCCTTACTCTGTGTATATATATTTAGAGAAATATACAAAAACCAAGGTGTATATTTGACCCTACCATTAGATTCGGACTTTGAGTGTCCATAACCAGGCGCAATCAAACGCCGAACTCCATAAAAACTTGTATCGTCCTCCCCGTCGGGGAATCGAACCCCGGTCTCCCGCGTGACAGGCGGGGATACTCACCACTATACTAACGAGGACTGACTTGGGGGAGGCGTCGGCAAAGTCGGAACTGGCATTACACCCATAAAACCAAGTCAGGGTGAGGTGTCGAAATGAAACGGTGTATTTGGCCACGCATCTCCTTACTCTGTGTATATATATTTAGAGAAATATACAAAAACCAAGGTGTATATTTGACCCTACCATTAGATTCGGACTTTGAGTGTCCATAACCAGGCGCAATCAAACGCCGAACTCCATAAAAACTTGTATCGTCCTCCCCGTCGGGGAGTCGAACCCCGGTCTCCCGCGTGACAGGCGGGGACACTCACCACTATACTAACGAGGACTGACTTGGGGGAGGCGTCGGCAAAGTCGGAACTGGCATTACACCCATAAAACCAAGTCAGGGTGAGGTGTCGAAATGAAACGGTGTATTTGGCCACGCATCTCCTTACTCTGTGTATATATATTTAGAGAAATATACAAAAACCAAGGTGTATATTTGACCCTACCATTAGATTCGGACTTTGAGTGTCCATAACCAGGCGCAATCAAACGCCGAACTCCATAAAAACTTGTATCGTCCTCCCCGTCGGGGAATCGAACCCCGGTCTCCCGCGTGACAGGCGGGGATACTCACCACTATACTAACGAGGACTGACTTGGGGGAGGCGTCGGCAAAGTCGGAACTGGCATTACACCCATAAAACCAAGTCAGGGTGAGGTGTCGAAATGAAACGGTGTATTTGGCCACGCATCTCCTTACTCTGTGTATATATATTTAGAGAAATATACAAAAACCAAGGTGTATATTTGACCCTACCATTAGATTCGGACTTTGAGTGTCCATAACCAGGCGCAATCAAACGCCGAACTCCATAAAAAACTTGTATCGTCCTCCCCGTCGGGGAATCGAACCCCGGTCTCCCGCGTGACAGGCGGGGATACTCACCACTATACTAACGAGGACTGACTTGGGGGAGGCGTCGGCAAAGTCGGAACTGGCATTACACCCATAAAACCAAGTCAGGGTGAGGTGTCGAAATGAAACGGTGTATTTGGCCACGCATCTCCTTACTCTGTGTATATATATTTAGAGAAATATACAAAAACCAAGGTGTATATTTGACCCTACCATTAGATTCGGACTTTGAGTGTCCATAACCAGGCGCAATCAAACGCCGAACTCCATAAAAACTTGTATCGTCCTCCCCGTCAGGGAATCGAACCCCAGTCTCCCGCGTGACAGGCGGGGATACTCACCACTATACTAACGAGGACTGACTTGGGGGAGGCGTCGGCAAAGTCGGAACTGGCATTACACCCATAAAACCAAGTCAGGGTGAGGTGTCGAAATGAAACGGTGTATTTGGCCACGCATCTCCTTACTCTGTGTATATATATTTAGAGAAATATACAAAAACCAAGGTGTATATTTGACCCTACCATTAGATTCGGACTTTGAGTGTCCATAACCAGGCGCAATCAAACGCCGAACTCCATAAAAACTTGTATCGTCCTCCCCGTCGGGGAATCGAACCCCGGTCTCCCGCGTGACAGGCGGGGATACTCACCACTATACTAACGAGGACTGACTTGGGGGAGGCGTCGGCAAAGTCGGAACTGGCATTACACCCATAAAACCAAGTCAGGGTGAGGTGTCGAAATGAAACGGTGTATTTGGCCACGCATCTCCTTACTCTGTGTATATATATTTAGAGAAATATACAAAAACCAAGGTGTATATTTGACCCTACCATTAGATTCGGACTTTGAGTGTCCATAACCAGGCGCAATCAAACGCCGAACTCCATAAAAACTTGTATCGTCCTCCCCGTCGGGGAATCGAACCCCGGTCTCCCGCGTGACAGGCGGGGATACTCACCACTATACTAACGAGTACTGACTTGGGGAGGCGTCGGCAAAGTCGGAACTGGCATTACACCCATAAAACCAAGTCAGGGAGAGGTGTCGAAATGAAACGGTGTATTTGGCCACGCATCTCCTTACTCTGTGTATATATATTTAGAGAAATATACAAAAACCAAGGTGTATATTTGACCCTACCATTAGATTCGGACTTTGAGTGTCCATAACCAGGCGCAATCAAACGCCGAACTCCATAAAAACTTGTATCGTCCTCCCCGTCGGGGAATCGAACCCCGGTCTCCCGCGTGACAGGCGGGGATACTCACCACTATACTAACGAGGACTGACTTGGGGGGAGGCGTCGGCAAAGTCGGAACTGGCATTACACCCATAAAACCAAGTCAGGGTGAGGTGTCGAAATGAAACGGTGTATTTGGCCACGCATCTCCTTACTCTGTGTATATATATTTAGAGAAATATACAAAAACCAAGGTGTATATTTGACCCTACCATTAGATTCGGACTTTGAGTGTCCATAACCAGGCGCAATCAAACGCCGAACTCCATAAAAACTTGTATCGTCCTCCCCGTCGGGGAATCGAACCCCGGTCTCCCGCGTGACAGGCGGGGATACTCACCACTATACTAACGAGGACTGACTTGGGGGAGGCGTCGGCAAAGTCGGAACTGGCATTACACCCATAAAACCAAGTCAGGGTGAGGTGTCGAAATGAAACGGTGTATTTGGCCACGCATCTCCTTACTCTGTGTATATATATTTAGAGAAATATACAAAAACCAAGGTGTATATTTGACCCTACCATTAGATTCGGACTTTGAGTGTCCATAACCAGGCGCAATCAAACGCCGAACTCCATAAAAACTTGTATCGTCCTCCCCGTCGGGGAATCGAACCCCGGTCTCCCGCGTGACAGGCGGGGATACTCACCACTATACTAACGAGGACTGACTTGGGGAAGGCGTCGGCAAAGTCGGAACTGGCATTACACCCATAAAACCAAGTCAGGGTGAGGTGTCGAAATGAAACGGTGTATTTGGCCACGCATCTCCTTACTCTGTGTATATATATTTAGAGAAATATACAAAAACCAAGGTGTATATTTGACCCTACCATTAGATTCGGACTTTGAGTGTCCATAACCAGGCGCAATCAAACGCCGAACTCCATAAAAACTTGTATCGTCCTCCCCGTCGGGGAATCGAACCCCGGTCTCCCGCGTGACAGGCGGGGATACTCACCACTATACTAACGAGGACTGACTTGGGGGAGGCGTCGGCAAAGTCGGAACTGGCATTACACCCATAAAACCAAGTCAGGGTGAGGTGTCGAAATGAAACGGTGTATTTGGCCACGCATCTCCTTACTCTGTGTATATATATTTAGAGAAATATACAAAAACCAAGGTGTATATTTGACCCTACCATTAGATTCGGACTTTGAGTGTCCATAACCAGGCGCAATCAAACGCCGAACTCCATAAAAACTTGTATCGTCCTCCCCGTCGGGGAATCGAACCCCGGTCTCCCGCGTGACAGGCGGGGATACTCACCACTATACTAACGAGGACTGACTTGGGGGAGGGGTCGGCAAAGTCGGAACTGGCATTACACCCATAAAACCAAGTCAGGGTGAGGTGTCGAAATGAAACGGTGTATTTGGCCACGCATCTCCTTACTCTGTGTATATATATTTAGAGAAATATACAAAAACCAAGGTGTATATTTGACCCTACCATTAGATTCGGACTTTGAGTGTCCATAACCAGGCGCAATCAAACGCCGAACTCCATAAAAACTTGTATCGTCCTCCCCGTCGGGGAATCGAACCCCGGTCTCCCGCGTGACAGGCGGGGATACTCACCTCTATACTAACGAGGACTGACTTGGGGGAGGCGTCGGCAAAGTCGGAACTGGCATTACACCCATAAAACCAAGTCAGGGTGAGGTGTCGAAATGAAACGGTGTATTTGGCCACGCATCTCCTTACTCTGTGTATATATATTTAGAGAAATATACAAAAACCAAGGTGTATATTTGACCCTACCATTAGATTCGGACTTTGAGTGTCCATAACCAGGCGCAATCAAACGCCGAACTCCATAAAAACTTGTATCGTCCTCCCCGTCGGGGAATTGAACCCCGGTCTCCCGCGTGACAGGCGGGGATACTCACCACTATACTAACGAGGACTGACTTGGGGGAGGCGTCGGCAAAGTCGGAACTGGCATTACACCCATAAAACCAAGTCAGGGTGAGGTGTCGAAATGAAACGGTGTATTTGGCCACGCATCTCCTTACTCTGTGTATATATATTTAGAGAAATATACAAAAACCAAGGTGTATATTTGACCCTACCATTAGATTCGGACTTTGAGTGTCCATAACCAGGCGCAATCAAACGCCGAACTCCATAAAAACTTGTATCGTCCTCCCCGTCGGGGAATCGAACCCCGGTCTCCCGCGTGACAGGCGGGGATACTCACCACTATACTAACGAGGACTGACTTGGGGGAGGCGTCGGCAAAGTCGGAACTGGCATTACACCCATAAAACCAAGTCAGGGTGAGGTGTCGAAATGAAACGGTGTATTTGGCCACGCATCTCCTTACTCTGTGTATATATATTTAGAGAAATATACAAAAACCAAGGTGTATATTTGACCCTACCATTAGATTCGGACTTTGAGTGTCCATAACCAGGCGCAATCAAACGCCGAACTCCATAAAAACTTGTATCGTCCTCCCCGTCGGGGAATCGAACCCCGGTCTCCCGCGTGACAGGCGGGGATACTCACCACTATACTAACGAGGACTGACTTGGGGGAAGCGTCGGCAAAGTCGGAACTGGCATTACACCCATAAAACCAAGTCAGGGTGAGGTGTCGAAATGAAACGGTGTATTTGGCCACGCATCTCCTTACTCTGTGTATATATATTTAGAGAAATATACAAAAACCAAGGTGTATATTTGACCCTACCATTAGATTCGGACTTTGAGTGTCCATAACCAGGCGCAATCAAACGCCGAACTCCATAAAAACTTGTATCGTCCTCCCCGATGGAGGAATCGAATCCCGGTCTCCCGCGTGACAGGCGGGGATACTCACCACTATACTAACGAGGACTGACTTGGGGGAGGCGTCGGCAAAGTCGGAACTGGCATTACACCCATAAAACCAAGTCAGGGTGAGGTGTCGAAATGAAACGGTGTATTTGGCCACGCATCTCCTTACTCTGTGTATATATATTTAGAGAAATATACAAAAACCAAGGTGTATATTTGACCCTACCATTAGATTCGGACTTTGAGTGTCCATAACCAGGCGCAATCAAACGCCGAACTCCATAAAAACTTGTATCGTCCTCCCCGTCGGGGAATCGAACCCCGGTCTCCCGCGTGACAGGCGGGGATACTCACCACTATACTAACGAGGACTGACTTGGGGGAGGCGTCGGCAAAGTCGGAACTGGCATTACACCCATAAAACCAAGTCAGGGTGAGGTGTCGAAATGAAACAGTGTATTTGGCCACGCATCTCCTTACTCTGTGTATATATATTTAGAGAAATATACAAAAACCAAGGTGTATATTTGACCCTACCATTAGATTCGGACTTTGAGTGTCCATAACCAGGCGCAATCAAACGCCGAACTCCATAAAAACTTGTATCGTCCTCCCCGTCGGGGAATCGAACCCCGGTCTCCCGCGTGACAGGCGGGGATACTCACCACTATACTAACGAGGACTGACTTGGGGGAGGCGTCGGCAAAGTCGGAACTGGCATTACACCCATAAAACCAAGTCAGGGTGAGGTGTCGAAATGAAACGGTGTATTTGGCCACGCATCTCCTTACTCTGTGTATATATATTTAGAGAAATATACAAAAACCAAGGTGTATATTTGACCCTACCATTAGATTCGGACTTTGAGTGTCCATAACCAGGCGCAATCAAACGCCGAACTCCATAAAAACTTGTATCGCCTCCCCGTCGGGGAATCGAACCCCGGTCTCCCGCGTGACAGGCGGGGATACTCACCACTATACTAACGAGGACTGACTTGGGGGAGGCGTCGGCAAAGTCGGAACTGGCATTACACCCATAAAACCAAGTCAGGGTGAGGTGTCGAAATGAAACGGTGTATTTGGCCACGCATCTCCTTACTCTGTGTATATATATTTAGAGAAATATACAAAAACCAAGGTGGATATTTGACCCTACCATTAGATTCGGACTTTGAGTGTCCATAACCAGGCGCAATCAAACGCCGAACTCCATAAAAACTTGTATCGTCCTCCCCGTCGGGGAATCGAACCCCGGTCTCCCGCGTGACAGGCGGGGATACTCACCACTATACTAACGAGGACTGACTTGGGGGAGGCGTCGGCAAAGTCGGAACTGGCATTACACCCATAAAACCTAAGTCAGGGTGAGGTGTCGAAATGAAACGGTGTATTTGGCCACGCATCTCCTTACTCTGTGTATATATATTTAGAGAAATATACAAAAACCAAGGTGTATATTTGACCCTACCATTAGATTCGGACTTTGAGTGTCCATAACCAGGCGCAATCAAACGCCGAACTCCATAAAAACTTGTATCGTCCTCCCCGTCGGGGAATCGAACCCCGGTCTCCCGCGTGACAGGCGGGGATACTCACCACTATACTAACGAGGACTGACTTGGGGGAGGCGTCGGCAAAGTCGGAACTGGCATTACACCCATAAAACCAAGTCAGGGTGAGGTGTCGAAATGAAACAGTGTATTTGGCCACGCATCTCCTTACTCTGTGTATATATATTTAGAGAAATATACAAAAACCAAGGTGTATATTTGACCCTACCATTAGATTCGGACTTTGAGTGTCCATAACCAGGCGCAATCAAACGCCGAACTCCATAAAAACTTGTATCGTCCTCCCCGTCGGGGAATCGAACCCCGGTCTCCCGCGTGACAGGCGGGGATACTCACCACTATACTAACGAGGACTGACTTGGGGGAGGCGTCGGCAAAGTCGGAACTGGCATTACACCCATAAAACCAAGTCAGGGTGAGGTGTCGAAATGAAACGGTGTATTTGGCCACGCATCTCCTTACTCTGTGTATATATATTTAGAGAAATATACAAAAACCAAGGTGTATATTTGACCCTACCATTAGATTCGGACTTTGAGTGTCCATAACCAGGCGCAATCAAACGCCGAACTCCATAAAAACTTGTATCGCCCTCCCCGTCGGGGAATCGAACCCCGGTCTCCCGCGTGACAGGCGGGGATACTCACCACTATACTAACGAGGACTGACTTGGGGGAGGCGTCGGCAAAGTCGGAACTGGCATTACACCCATAAAACCAAGTCAGGGTGAGGTGTCGAAATGAAACGGTGTATTTGGCCACGCATCTCCTTACTCTGTGTATATATATTTAGAGAAATATACAAAAACCAAGGTGTATATTTGACCCTACCATTAGATTCGGACTTTGAGTGTCCATAACCAGGCGCAATCAAACGCCGAACTCCATAAAAACTTGTATCGTCCTCCCCGTCGGGGAATCGAACCCCGGTCTCCCGCGTGACAGGCGGGGATACTCACCACTATACTAACGAGGACTGACTTGGGGGAGGCGTCGGCAAAGTCGGAACTGGCATTACACCCATAAAACCAAGTCAGGGTGAGGTGTCGAAATGAAACGGTGTATTTGGCCACGCATCTCCTTACTCTGTGTATATATATTTAGAGAAATATACAAAAACCAAGGTGTATATTTGACCCTACCATTAGATTCGGACTTTGAGTGTCCATAACCAGGCGCAATCAAACGCCGAACTCCATAAAAACTTGTATCGTCCTCCCCGTCGGGGAATCGAACCCCGGTCTCCCGCGTGACAGGCGGGGATACTCACCACTATACTAACGAGGACTGACTTGGGGGAGGCGTCGGCAAAGTCGGAACTGGCATTACACCCATAAAACCAAGTCAGGGTGAGGTGTCGAAATGAAACGGTGTATTTGGCCACGCATCTCCTTACTCTGTGTATATATATTTAGAGAAATATACAAAAACCAAGGTGTATATTTGACCCTACCATTAGATTCGGACTTTGAGTGTCCATAACCAGGTGCAATCAAACGCCGAACTCCATAAAAACTTGTATCGTCCTCCCCGTCGGGGAATCGAACCCCGGTCTCCCGCGTGACAGGCGGGGATACTCACCACTATACTAACGAGGACTGACTTGGGGGAGGCGTCGGCAAAGTCGGAACTGGCATTACACCCATAAAACCAAGTCAGGGTGAGGTGTCGAAATGAAACGGTGTATTTGGCCACGCATCTCCTTACTCTGTGTATATATATTTAGAGAAATATACAAAAACCAAGGTGTATATTTGACCCTACCATTAGATTCGGACTTTGAGTGTCCATAACCAGGCGCAATCAAACGCCGAACTCCATAAAAACTTGTATCGTCCTCCCCGTCGGGGAATCGAACCCCGGTCTCCCGCGTGACAGGCGGGGATACTCACCACTATACTAACGAGGACTGACTTGGGGGAGGCGTCGGCAAAGTCGGAACTGGCATTACACCCATAAAACCAAGTCAGGGTGAGGTGTCGAAATGAAACGGTGTATTTGGCCACGCATCTCCTTACTCTGTGTATATATATTTAGAGAAATATACAAAAACCAAGGTGTATATTTGACCCTACCATTAGATTCGGACTTTGAGTGTCCATAACCAGGCGCAATCAAACGCCGAACTCCATAAAAACTTGTATCGTCCTCCCCGTCGGGGAATCGAACCCCGGTCTCCCGCGTGACAGGCGGGGATACTCACCACTATACTAACGAGGACTGACTTGGGGGAGGCGTCGGCAAAGTCGGAACTGGCATTACACCCATAAAACCAAGTCAGGGTGAGGTGTCGAAATGAAACGGTGTATTTGGCCACGCATCTCCTTACTCTGTGTATATATATTTAGAGAAATATACAAAAACCAAGGTGTATATTTGACCCTACCATTAGATTCGGACTTTGAGTGTCCATAACCAGGCGCAATCAAACGCCGAACTCCATAAAAACTTGTATCGTCCTCCCCGTCGGGGAATCGAACCCCGGTCTCCCGCGTGACAGGCGGGGATACTCACCACTATACTAACGAGGACTGACTTGGGGGAGGCGTCGGCAAAGTCGGAACTGGCATTACACCCATAAAACCAAGTCAGGGTGAGGTGTCGAAATGAAACGGTGTATTTGGCCACGCATCTCCTTACTCTGTGTATATATATTTAGAGAAATATACAAAAACCAAGGTGTATATTTGACCCTACCATTAGATTCGGACTTTGAGTGTCCATAACCAGGCGCAATCAAACGCCGAACTCCATAAAAACTTGTATCGTCCTCCCCGTCGGGGAATCGAACCCCGGTCTCCCGCGTGACAGGCGGGGATACTCACCACTATACTAACGAGGACTGACTTGGGGGAGGCGTCGGCAAAGTCGGAACTGGCATTACACCCATAAAACCAAGTCAGGGTGAGGTGTCGAAATGAAACGGTGTATTTGGCCACGCATCTCCTTACTCTGTGTATATATATTTAGAGAAATATACAAAAACCAAGGTGTATATTTGACCCTACCATTAGATTCGGACTTTGAGTGTCCATAACCAGGCGCAATCAAACGCCGAACTCCATAAAAACTTGTATCGTCCTCCCCGTCGGGGAATCGAACCCCGGTCTCCCGCGTGACAGGCGGGGATACTCACCACTATACTAACGAGGACTGACTTGGGGGAGGCGTCGGCAAAGTCGGAACTGGCATTACACCCATAAAACCAAGTCAGGGTGAGGTGTCGAAATGAAACGGTGTATTTGGCCACGCATCTCCTTACTCTGTGTATATATATTTAGAGAAATATACAAAAACCAAGGTGTATATTTGACCCTACCATTAGATTCGGACTTTGAGTGTCCATAACCAGGCGCAATCAAACGCCGAACTCCATAAAAACTTGTATCGTCCTCCCCGTCGGGGAATCGAACCCCGGTCTCCCGCGTGACAGGCGGGGATACTCACCACTATACTAACGAGGACTGACTTGGGGGAGGCGTCGGCAAAGTCGGAACTGGCATTACACCCATAAAACCAAGTCAGGGTGAGGTGTCGAAATGAAACGGTGTATTTGGCCACGCATCTCCTTACTCTGTGTATATATATTTAGAGAAATATACAAAAACCAAGGTGTATATTTGACCCTACCATTAGATTCGGACTTTGAGTGTCCATAACCAGGCGCAATCAAACGCCGAACTCCATAAAAACTTGTATCGTCCTCCCCGTCGGGGAATCGAACCCCGGTCTCCCCGCGTGACAGGCGGGGATACTCACCACTATACTAACGAGGACTGACTTGGGGGAGGCGTCGGCAAAGTCGGAACTGGCATTACACCCATAAAACCAAGTCAGGGTGAGGTGTCGAAATGAAACGGTGTATTTGGCCACGCATCTCCTTACTCTGTGTATATATATTTAGAGAAATATACAAAAACCAAGGTGTATATTTGACCCTACCATTAGATTCGGACTTTGAGTGTCCATAACCAGGCGCAATCAAACGCCGAACTCCATAAAAACTTGTATCGTCCTCCCCGTCGGGGAATCGAACCCCGGTCTCCCGCGTGACAGGCGGGGATACTCACCACTATACTAACGAGGACTGACTTGGGGGAGGCGTCGGCAAAGTCGGAACTGGCATTACACCCATAAAACCAAGTCAGGGTGAGGTGTCGAAATGAAACGGTGTATTTGGCCACGCATCTCCTTACTCTGTGTATATATATTTAGAGAAATATACAAAAACCAAGGTGTATATTTGACCCTACCATTAGATTCGGACTTTGAGTGTCCATAACCAGGCGCAATCAAACGCCGAACTCCATAAAAACTTGTATCGTCCTCCCCGTCGGGGAATCGAACCCCGGTCTCCCGCGTGACAGGCGGGGATACTCACCACTATACTAACGAGGACTGACTTGGGGGAGGCGTCGGCAAAGTCGGAACTGGCATTACACCCATAAAACCAAGTCAGGGTGAGGTGTCGAAATGAAACGGTGTATTTGGCCACGCATCTCCTTACTCTGTGTATATATATTTAGAGAAATATACAAAAACCAAGGTGTATATTTGACCCTACCATTAGATTCGGACTTTGAGTGTCCATAACCAGGCGCAATCAAACGCCGAACTCCATAAAAACTTGTATCGTCCTCCCCGTCGGGGAATCGAACCCCGGTCTCCCGCGTGACAGGCGGGGATACTCACCACTATACTAACGAGGACTGACTTGGGGGAGGCGTCGGCAAAGTCGGAACTGGCATTACACCCATAAAACCAAGTCAGGGTGAGGTGTCGAAATGAAACGGTGTATTTGGCCACGCATCTCCTTACTCTGTGTATATATATTTAGAGAAATATACAAAAACCAAGGTGTATATTTGACCCTACCATTAGATTCGGACTTTGAGTGTCCATAACCAGGCGCAATCAAACGCCGAACTCCATAAAAACTTGTATCGTCCTCCCCGTCGGGGAATCGAACCCCGGTCTCCCGCGTGACAGGCGGGGATACTCACCACTATACTAACGAGGACTGACTTGGGGGAGGCGTCGGCAAAGTCGGAACTGGCATTACACCCATAAAACCAAGTCAGGGTGAGGTGTCGAAATGAAACGGTGTATTTGGCCACGCATCTCCTTACTCTGTGTATATATATTTAGAGAAATATACAAAAACCAAGGTGTATATTTGACCCTACCATTAGATTCGGACTTTGAGTGTCCATAACCAGGCGCAATCAAACGCCGAACTCCATAAAAACTTGTATCGTCCTCCCCGTCGGGGAATCGAACCCCGGTCTCCCGCGTGACAGGCGGGGATACTCACCACTATACTAACGAGGACTGACTTGGGGGAGGCGTCGGCAAAGTCGGAACTGGCATTACACCCATAAAACCAAGTCAGGGTGAGGTGTCGAAATGAAACGGTGTATTTGGCCACGCATCTCCTTACTCTGTGTATATATATTTAGAGAAATATACAAAAACCAAGGTGTATATTTGACCCTACCATTAGATTCGGACTTTGAGTGTCCATAACCAGGCGCAATCAAACGCCGAACTCCATAAAAACTTGTATCGTCCTCCCCGTCGGGGAATCGAACCCCGGTCTCCCGCGTGACAGGCGGGGATACTCACCACTATACTAACGAGGACTGACTTGGGGGAGGCGTCGGCAAAGTCGGAACTGGCATTACACCCATAAAACCAAGTCAGGGTGAGGTGTCGAAATGAAACGGTGTATTTGGCCACGCATCTCCTTACTCTGTGTATATATATTTAGAGAAATATACAAAAACCAAGGTGTATATTTGACCCTACCATTAGATTCGGACTTTGAGTGTCCATAACCAGGCGCAATCAAACGCCGAACTCCATAAAAACTTGTATCGTCCTCCCCGTCGGGGAATCGAACCCCGGTCTCCCGCGTGACAGGCGGGGATACTCACCACTATACTAACGAGGACTGACTTGGGGGAGGCGTCGGCAAAGTCGGAACTGGCATTACAACCCATAAAACCAAGTCAGGGTGAGGTGTCGAAATGAAACGGTGTATTTGGCCACGCATCTCCTTACTCTGTGTATATATATTTAGAGAAATATACAAAAACCAAGGTGTATATTTGACCCTACCATTAGATTCGGACTTTGAGTGTCCATAACCAGGCGCAATCAAACGCCGAACTCCATAAAAACTTGTATCGTCCTCCCCGTCGGGGAATCGAACCCCGGTCTCCCGCGTGACAGGCGGGGATACTCACCACTATACTAACGAGGACTGACTTGGGGGAGGCGTCGGCAAAGTCGGAACTGGCATTACACCCATAAAACCAAGTCAGGGTGAGGTGTCGAAATGAAACGGTGTATTTGGCCACGCATCTCCTTACTCTGTGTATATATATTTAGAGAAATATACAAAAACCAAGGTGTATATTTGACCCTACCATTAGATTCGGACTTTGAGTGTCCATAACCAGGCGCAATCAAACGCCGAACTCCATAAAAACTTGTATCGTCCTCCCCGTCGGGGAATCGAACCCCGGTCTCCCGCGTGACAGGCGGGGATACTCACCACTATACTAACGAGGACTGACTTGGGGGAGGCGTCGGCAAAGTCGGAACTGGCATTACACCCATAAAACCAAGTCAGGGTGAGGTGTCGAAATGAAACGGTGTATTTGGCCACGCATCTCCTTACTCTGTGTATATATATTTAGAGAAATATACAAAAACCAAGGTGTATATTTGACCCTACCATTAGATTCGGACTTTGAGTGTCCATAACCAGGCGCAATCAAACGCCGAACTCCATAAAAACTTGTATCGTCCTCCCCGTCGGGGAATCGAACCCCGGTCTCCCGCGTGACAGGCGGGGATACTCACCACTATACTAACGAGGACTGACTTGGGGGAGGCGTCGGCAAAGTCGGAACTGGCATTACACCCATAAAACCAAGTCAGGGTGAGGTGTCGAAATGAAACGGTGTATTTGGCCACGCATCTCCTTACTCTGTGTATATATATTTAGAGAAATATACAAAAACCAAGGTGTATATTTGACCCTACCATTAGATTCGGACTTTGAGTGTCCATAACCAGGCGCAATCAAACGCCGAACTCCATAAAAACTTGTATCGTCCTCCCCGTCGGGGAAGTCGAACCCCGGTCTCCCGCGTGACAGGCGGGGATACTCACCACTATACTAACGAGGACTGACTTGGGGGAGGCGTCGGCAAAGTCGGAACTGGCATTACACCCATAAAACCAAGTCAGGGTGAGGTGTCGAAATGAAACGGTGTATTTGGCCACGCATCTCCTTACTCTGTGTATATATATTTAGAGAAATATACAAAAACCAAGGTGTATATTTGACCCTACCATTAGATTCGGACTTTGAGTGTCCATAACCAGGCGCAATCAAACGCCGAACTCCATAAAAACTTGTATCGTCCTCCCCGTCGGGGAATCGAACCCCGGTCTCCCGCGTGACAGGCGGGGATACTCACCACTATACTAACGAGGACTGACTTGGGGGAGGCGTCGGCAAAGTCGGAACTGGCATTACACCCATAAAACCAAGTCAGGGTGAGGTGTCGAAATGAAACGGTGTATTTGGCCACGCATCTCCTTACTCTGTGTATATATATTTAGAGAAATATACAAAAACCAAGGTGTATATTTGACCCTACCATTAGATTCGGACTTTGAGTGTCCATAACCAGGCGCAATCAAACGCCGAACTCCATAAAAACTTGTATCGTCCTCCCCGTCGGGGAATCGAACCCCGGTCTCCCGCGTGACAGGCGGGGATACTCACCACTATACTAACGAGGACTGACTTGGGGGAGGCGTCGGCAAAGTCGGAACTGGCATTACACCCATAAAACCAAGTCAGGGTGAGGTGTCGAAATGAAACGGTGTATTTGGCCACGCATCTCCTTACTCTGTGTATATATATTTAGAGAAATATACAAAAACCAAGGTGTATATTTGACCCTACCATTAGATTCGGACTTTGAGTGTCCATAACCAGGCGCAATCAAACGCCGAACTCCATAAAAACTTGTATCGTCCTCCCCGTCGGGGAATCGAACCCCGGTCTCCCCGCGTGACAGGCGGGGATACTCACCACTATACTAACGAGGACTGACTTGGGGGAGGCGTCGGCAAAGTCGGAACTGGCATTACACCCATAAAACCAAGTCAGGGTGAGGTGTCGAAATGAAACGGTGTATTTGGCCACGCATCTCCTTACTCTGTGTATATATATTTAGAGAAATATACAAAAACCAAGGTGTATATTTGACCCTACCATTAGATTCGGACTTTGAGTGTCCATAACCAGGCGCAATCAAACGCCGAACTCCATAAAAACTTGTATCGTCCTCCCCGTCGGGGAATCGAACCCCGGTCTCCCGCGTGACAGGCGGGGATACTCACCACTATACTAACGAGGACTGACTTGGGGGAGGCGTCGGCAAAGTCGGAACTGGCATTACACCCATAAAACCAAGTCAGGGTGAGGTGTCGAAATGAAACGGTGTATTTGGCCACGCATCTCCTTACTCTGTGTATATATATTTAGAGAAATATACAAAAACCAAGGTGTATATTTGACCCTACCATTAGATTCGGACTTTGAGTGTCCATAACCAGGCGCAATCAAACGCCGAACTCCATAAAAACTTGTATCGTCCTCCCCGTCGGGGAATCGAACCCCGGTCTCCCGCGTGACAGGCGGGGATACTCACCACTATACTAACGAGGACTGACTTGGGGGAGGCGTCGGCAAAGTCGGAACTGGCATTACACCCATAAAACCAAGTCAGGGTGAGGTGTCGAAATGAAACGGTGTATTTGGCCACGCATCTCCTTACTCTGTGTATATATATTTAGAGAAATATACAAAAACCAAGGTGTATATTTGACCCTACCATTAGATTCGGACTTTGAGTGTCCATAACCAGGCGCAATCAAACGCCGAACTCCATAAAAACTTGTATCGTCCTCCCCGTCGGGGAATCGAACCCCGGTCTCCCGCGTGACAGGCGGGGATACTCACCACTATACTAACGAGGACTGACTTGGGGGAGGCGTCGGCAAAGTCGGAACTGGCATTACACCCATAAAACCAAGTCAGGGTGAGGTGTCGAAATGAAACGGTGTATTTGGCCACGCATCTCCTTACTCTGTGTATATATATTTAGAGAAATATACAAAAACCAAGGTGTATATTTGACCCTACCATTAGATTCGGACTTTGAGTGTCCATAACCAGGCGCAATCAAACGCCGAACTCCATAAAAACTTGTATCGTCCTCCCCGTCGGGGAATCGAACCCCGGTCTCCCGCGTGACAGGCGGGGATACTCACCACTATACTAACGAGGACTGACTTGGGGGAGGCGTCGGCAAAGTCGGAACTGGCATTACACCCATAAAACCAAGTCAGGGTGAGGTGTCGAAATGAAACGGTGTATTTGGCCACGCATCTCCTTACTCTGTGTATATATATTTAGAGAAATATACAAAAACCAAGGTGTATATTTGACCCTACCATTAGATTCGGACTTTGAGTGTCCATAACCAGGCGCAATCAAACGCCGAACTCCATAAAAACTTGTATCGTCCTCCCCGTCGGGGAATCGAACCCCGGTCTCCCGCGTGACAGGCGGGGATACTCACCACTATACTAACGAGGACTGACTTGGGGGAGGCGTCGGCAAAGTCGGAACTGGCATTACACCCATAAAACCAAGTCAGGGTGAGGTGTCGAAATGAAACGGTGTATTTGGCCACGCATCTCCTTACTCTGTGTATATATATTTAGAGAAATATACAAAAACCAAGGTGTATATTTGACCCTACCATTAGATTCGGACTTTGAGTGTCCATAACCAGGCGCAATCAAACGCCGAACTCCATAAAAACTTGTATCGTCCTCCCCGTCGGGGAATCGAACCCCGGTCCTCCCGCGTGACAGGCGGGGATACTCACCACTATACTAACGAGGACTGACTTGGGGGAGGCGTCGGCAAAGTCGGAACTGGCATTACACCCATAAAACCAAGTCAGGGTGAGGTGTCGAAATGAAACGGTGTATTTGGCCACGCATCTCCTTACTCTGTGTATATATATTTAGAGAAATATACAAAAACCAAGGTGTATATTTGACCCTACCATTAGATTCGGACTTTGAGTGTCCATAACCAGGCGCAATCAAACGCCGAACTCCATAAAAACTTGTATCGTCCTCCCCGTCGGGGAATCGAACCCCGGTCTCCCGCGTGACAGGCGGGGATACTCACCACTATACTAACGAGGACTGACTTGGGGGAGGCGTCGGCAAAGTCGGAACTGGCATTACACCCATAAAACCAAGTCAGGGTGAGGTGTCGAAATGAAACGGTGTATTTGGCCACGCATCTCCTTACTCTGTGTATATATATTTAGAGAAATATACAAAAACCAAGGTGTATATTTGACCCTACCATTAGATTCGGACTTTGAGTGTCCATAACCAGGCGCAATCAAACGCCGAACTCCCATAAAAACTTGTATCGTCCTCCCCGTCGGGGAATCGAACCCCGGTCTCCCGCGTGACAGGCGGGGATACTCACCACTATACTAACGAGGACTGACTTGGGGGAGGCGTCGGCAAAGTCGGAACTGGCATTACACCCATAAAACCAAGTCAGGGTGAGGTGTCGAAATGAAACGGTGTATTTGGCCACGCATCTCCTTACTCTGTGTATATATATTTAGAGAAATATACAAAAACCAAGGTGTATATTTGACCCTACCATTAGATTCGGACTTTGAGTGTCCATAACCAGGCGCAATCAAACGCCGAACTCCATAAAAACTTGTATCGTCCTCCCCGTCGGGGAATCGAACCCCGGTCTCCCGCGTGACAGGCGGGGATACTCACCACTATACTAACGAGGACTGACTTGGGGGAGGCGTCGGCAAAGTCGGAACTGGCATTGACACCATAAAACCAAGTCAGGGTGAGGTGTCGAAATGAAACGGTGTATTTGGCCACGCATCTCCTTACTCTGTGTATATATATTTAGAGAAATATACAAAAACCAAGGTGTATATTTGACCCTACCATTAGATTCGGACTTGAGTGTCCATAACCAGGCGCAATCAAACGCCGAACTCCATAAAAACTTGTATCGTCCTCCCCGTCGGGGAATCGAACCCCGGTCTCCCGCGTGACAGGCGGGGATACTCACCACTATACTAACGAGGACTGACTTGGGGGAGGCGTCGGCAAAGGCCGGA